>NC_056466.1:29681606-29981606 GCF_008729295.1 Plectropomus leopardus
ATGTGTTATGTCAGGTTTAACAAGTTACATAACAGTGATTTGAGTTTACGTCCTTTTGCGATTAATGGAACGGTGTTTTGTCGAGTAACTCTTAAAAATGAGGAATTAAGAACACTAGTGCAGAGCCCGTTCCAAACAGGCACGTTTGGAACGGGCTGATTGTTTGGCTTCGGGTACTGGTGCTTGCAGCTTTCTCAAGAGCCGCTTTACTCTCGCCACTGTGCTTCCTGGAATCCTGACATAGTTGTGTCTCCTAGCAATGCTTGAGTATGCCTTCATTTGTCTGTAAAAGGTCACATGACCATTTCTGATCATAATGGCGTTAAAGCCTTTCTAAACAAACAAAAGTTTTTATTCCAAAAGTTACATCACTGACGCTTGAAATGTTTGTGTTTGCAATAATGTAACATCTCCAGTCTCTCTTTCTTCATCTGTTCTTGAATGCTCTGTTGTGTGCAAGTGAGAGCGAGCTCTACCCTGCATGTGTTGTAACAAATAATAAGGGTCCCCTCTAA
This sequence comes from Plectropomus leopardus, assembly GCF_008729295.1. Classification (NCBI taxonomy): domain Eukaryota; kingdom Metazoa; phylum Chordata; class Actinopteri; order Perciformes; family Serranidae; genus Plectropomus; species Plectropomus leopardus. Next base: position 29,682,122 of record NC_056466.1, read on the forward strand.
ATACACAGTGTTCACATTAGCATTACTTGAAATGAATAAGTTCTGAATGTGGACCCAAATGCACAATGGCAGGCAGGTTGTTGGATTTAAACAAAAGCAAGCTTTCAATGTTTATATTTTTTTAATAAAAAATCTCCAAAAACAAGCTGGTAACAAAACTCAAAGTACAAAAGAAATACAAATACAGACTCAACTGAAACCAACCAGGCATAACAAAAGGACCATAAGTATGAACTCACGGAGTACATACAGACAATGAAAAACACAGGGGAGATAACAGCGAGGAACACAAAAGGGTGAAGATCACAGACAAAAGACAGGGGGAAAGACACAGATATATATACACATGGAAAAAGGCGGGGACACTGGTAAAAGGAGGGAAACACAAGGATCGGTTAACAATAAGGGCGTGGAAAGAAACACTAGGGTGAAGAAAAGCAGACTAATACTAATCAGGTGTGCAGGGAAGACTCACAGGACTGATCGAAGACAGGTGCGACAGAAAACAGGTGGGGAAACCAAACAAAGACAGGAAGTAAAGCCAAGACACATGAGTAGTAAATCTACAAAATAAAACAGGAAACAAAACATGTACACATGTACACTGTTACAGAAACCACAAAAACAATGTCCACAGGATAACAAGAAAAATCCAGGATCATAACACTCCTTATAAAAACGTCCTGCAGATCTCAAGAGCTCAAACTAGACACTGCACTTCCTTGAGTCCTCTTCCTTGGAAAACACTTGAGTGTGAAGCTGACTGGATGAACGGTTGTTGAGAAAATCAAAGGACAGATAGGCAAACAAAGACTGGGAAACTCTTCTCATTTTCATAAGATGTGTTGTTGAGAGTCTAGGGGTGCAGAAATAAGTCCAGTAATCAATCCATCAAAAAGAAAATCAGCAACTATTTTTTTTAAGCAAAATGCCAAATATCTCCCATCATCTCAAGTGTAAGGTTTTCTGCACATCTGTGTCATGTATGACACGAGGACAATTAATCAGACAAAACAAGCAGTTTAAGAGAGTCACTTTGAGTTCCTGCTTGGAAAAATGAGATGTGCATTTTTCACATTTTTTGTAGTCTAAACACAATAAATGATGAAAACAATTTTTATTTGCTCTTCAAAAGGGGCAACTAATGACCTCAAAGGCTGATAATACAGTATATTCTGGGATGTCTGTGAAATCATGTGGATATCATGTGGATTAGCCAGTCAAATAGTTTTGAGGAAAAGAGGGATTTTCTTTTGGAAGCCTAGTTGACATTTGATTTGTGTGTGTGTGTGTGTGTGTGTGTGTGTGTGTGTGTGTGTGTGTGTGTGCCTGTGTGTGTGTGTTGAATCAATCTGCAGTGCTACCTGTGTGCCAGAATAATCTCTCCCGCTTTAGTTTCTGATAACCATTTACCCAGAAAGAGAAAAAACAGACAAACGTCTTTGGCCAAAACCATTTTGTACTTGTACTGGACAGATTGAACACCATCAGTCTCTGTAAATAAATTAAACAGTATTAACAAATATCTGTTGACTGAGCATGGCAGCCTGAGCGAGGCCTGCTTCATGGTTTGTTATTTCAGACCTCTTTGAGGTGTTATTGCCAATTAGACACAACTCTTTAGTTTCCATGGAAACCTTATTTTTCTTGTCTTTCTGTTCTTTCTCTTGCATATAAATATACTCCCTCTCTCTCCACACGGTTTATTTTTAAACGTCCTTTCTTTATAGCTTCATGAGACAACGGGTGGGTGTTGCATTGCGCAGGGGGCGAGGTTGGGGTACAGTAATATTGGACTGAGCAGTGTGGGCACGGGTCAGAGGTTAGGGGATTAACTAAGTGGGAATGAGTGGGCTGACAATAACACAGTGGAAGGAACACTATGTCCTCAAACAACAAGTCTGAATGAAAGAGTTGTTACTTTTGTGTCAGTAAAGGCAGCAGTTGGATGATTCATGTACACAAAGTTTTACAATCGTATACGAGGTGGCACTTACACTTGAGAAATGAATGTGGGTTGTGCACATGATAGTATAATAGCATAGGAATTATGCATTAATACTGAAGCATGAAGGTCAGCGTTTCAGCAGATTCCCTTTGCAGGCACGCTGTGAATGCCAGTGTGTGACAGAAAACCCTCTAATTAGAGAGTGTGAAGTCGTACACCAGGATATGAAGCTGAGGTGAAGGAAAGACCGTCCGCACTGCCAACATGGCCATCTGTGTATAGAAATAGCTCTGATCTGGGTGGCAGTGAGATATTAATGCATTTCAGTGGCATATTTTTCTGCAGGCGCTCCTGTATTTCTGTCAGCACCTGGACCATCCATAACATCTCTTTAACACATGTAGAAAAACATTAAAACCACAAGCACATACATACACACAAATGCACACTGATTTTTTCCCCCCAGAGTAAACGTCATTGATGAGGTCAATGACAGAAAAGCCCTCTGCATTATTATGATAACTCTTCCCTTTAGTTCTATTTCAAAGTGATAAGCAGCTGATGGGAGCTATTTTCTGTAGTGCCGGCCGTCTCCGTGGCCTGCTTGATGACTCCCCCTCGAATGCCATGAGAGCCAATTTACTCAGAAGCAGGCGGACGCCTCATTTCTCACACTGAGAGCCGATCCAGGTCAACATGTTTTTAGAAAAGCGGGACGAGGGGGGCGGGAGGAGGGCGAAGAAGGAATAACAACTATGTACAGTGTTGTTCTGTAGAAACACCAACATGCAAAATGCACTTCATTGTATTGTATTTTGTTTTTAACTGACTCCCAATTTATGACTTTTCCTAAACAGAGACTTCTCGAACCTTTTGTGAAATTAACACAAAACAACTCCTGGAACCTGCGTGCACATTTTTGGCAGGTTTTGTTTAAATAAGTGTTCCAAGTATCACTTTAATTTCTATCAAGACAAGCTTACATAACACTATTATTCATAACAGAAACGACCAGACTGAAGTGTTTCTTGAGAGATATCTGTGCTGACATTTACCAGCTCTGCCCACTGTGTTCCTATACAGTGATTTAATTTAATTTTTTTTTTTGTTTTTAATTTAACAATCCAACTTCCATTAGCAGTATATAACAATACATAAATGGCTTATAAAATACTGTAACATACTGTAGCTGTCAGCACATATAAGGACATATTCAAGTGTTTATTACAGTTTTATATCATCAGCGTATCATATCATAACAAATTATTATGCCATGAATGGCTTCATCAAGTGTCACATTCTTAACATAAAGTTTCGTACACAATGATATGATACACAGGTTAGTTTTGGGTAAATAAAGTTACATCAGTTAGTTCAGGAAAAGAAACATGGTGACAATGTTCCTTACAATACCTCTAAGTTCACTTGATTTGACATGGACTTAAATATCGGGGTGAAGTCCTGTGTTTGTTCGACCCATCCATCACCCCAACCTGAGTCCTTACCAGGACTTTTGCTCTTTATCCTACTTACTTTTTTACTGTCATCAGCGCATTGGTCACATGATAGCAGCCTTCCTGATTTGTATCTTATACACAGATTACTGGCTCATAATTATGTGGGTTGCATATAAATTGTATTGCATTACTTTTCATACGCATAGGTACAAAAAGTGCATGAGAACAGCCAGAAATTATACAAAATATGATGTTAATATCAAAATATCTTTATGTTTTAAATATTAATACAAAATGTAAAACATGCACATATCACATTTTTCAAATAAATCAATTTAGAAATACTTCTTCACTCTCCATGACAACTGGGCAAACTCCATCTGCAGATGAAGACCATGAGATGCTGAAAGGTGTAGAATAAAGCAAGTAGTTTTTGTTTGTTTGTATGTTTGTTTTGCCTTGTTCTTTGTTTTGCTTTGAGTTTTGTTTTTTTGCCAAACTCTTATTTCAAGACAAAAAAAGAAGCCCAATATCTCTCCATGGCTTTTCAACACATTTATAAATAGTTTTAAACCTGCCTTTGAAAGATTTTTTTTTTTAAAATGACAAATTAGACAAATTCTTTATGCACCAGTTATGGATGCCTCATAGGAAAACAATTGAAATAAACATTTTAAACTGCCCCTACAACTTTATTAAAGTGTGTTTTAATCCATGTTTTAGTTGTTCATTTACTGCTTATAAGTGCTAAAGGGGAAGGTTAAAGTGATATCAGAATCAAATGTCAGCAAACAGTTTCAAAAGTTGTCTATTGAGCTGAAGATAAAGCCTTTGAGGTGCAGAGAATTTTCCCATGCATGACTTAAATGTAAAAGCTGCCTCTCTTCCATTTGTGACGCACAGCTATAGCGCTTTAAAGAAAAATATTAAAAATAGATTTATAAAAGTGCGTGGCTTTGTTGATCTGATAGTGAGAATGAGGGGTAAAACGCTGAGTTTAGAAGGTTGTTTTGAGCAGGAATACTAGTCACGATCAATACTTGCCTTGGGTGAGGGGTGGGATCAAGGTTAGGAGTGCTGGATCAATTTTTGCCCTTTATACTGAGGTGATCGCTGATGGGAATTTAATTAATCATCTATGATGGTCTTATTATGAGACTCTGGTACAGAGTAATAAGTATTTTCATGTTATTTCTCCGGGACACAGAGTGATGCAGAGAGAAACAATTGACAACTGACGTAAAACCCACAACGCTAACAGCTGAGCACACGGCACGTGTCCTCACATGCCCGTGAAACTCTGAAAGGGGGACAAAATCATTTTAAATGAAGAAAAATACAATAGAAATATGTCTTTGGGTGATAAGATAACACTGTAAGTCAATTAAAATCCATCCAAATTTACAGGGCGTCACGTTTAACATGGCAGATGACGAAGAGACTCATCAGTGTGGTTGCTTACATTGTAATAGGCTGATTATCGTTCTTGGCGTGGACTGCCCTTCAGTTTTAAAGGTACTCTTGATGATGTCAGTGTATGGGGACCTCACTACTCATCAGTTAAAAGCAATCTTGATAAATTTAATTTTCATATCAGCAAAAACAAAAAAAAATGTAGCTTTGACAATACTGCAATAAAAAAATCCATTAATTTTTCTGTCTGTTGAAGTTTTTGTCTGCTGAACTTTTCTGACTGCATTTCCATGGATACTGGCTCTACTCTCTCATTATAGCAACGGCTGGCAGAGAGGCTGAATGTAACTACATTTAGCGTGTTGCACACAGCAGAAGACAAAAATATCTCGCCTTGATTGTCATTTTACTTGCCAAAAGTGTTTAATTATACTCCCGCGTCTTGGAGGTTCATTTGATAGGGTTACATGACAAAATGTAGGCTTACAGAATGGTAATTAATCATCACAAAGTGAGGACATGATTAAGGTGCACACACATATACACAAACACACACACACCTACACACAGTAAATATACCCTATATCATTTTGGAACAAACCACAGAGTAAAGCACACTCATCATAAATAAACACCATCTCTGTGGATGTTTGATGAGCAGACTGGGATCTACAAACAGATGGTGCACCAGTGTTTTTGTTAAGTGGATGTTCGTGTGTGTGTTTGTGTGTGTGTGTGTCTGTGTGTGTGTGTCTGCGTGTGTCTGTGTGTGTGTGTGTGTGTGTGTGTGTGTGTGCATGCGTGCATGTGTGCAGAGGAAATGAAGAAACAAAGAAAGAAGTTGAGCAACGTCTGAATGTGAGCATTTAAATTTGTGTGCTTGTCCTCATTTTGTGTTTATCTCTGTACTGTATCTACATTTGGGCACACACAGACACACACACACACACACACACACACACACACACACACACACACACACACACACACACACACCTTTAGCTCTGTTGTGACAAAAGGCCCCCTCTTGTGGCTCGTTCAAACACAGAAAAACAGCCTTTGTACTTTGTGCCACTCTGAGAATTAACTCAACTCAGAATGCCGACAGTTTTCAGAGACACTCTCCTCTCTCAGAGGAGTTCGGTTCAAAATATTAAAAAGGGCAAATGAAATTAGGTATCACCTTGCAGTTGTGCTCCATTGTAACAGCGTAACACTAATATAACCTCATTGTTGACCGCATATTGCCTTCATATTACCGTTCTGTTTCAGTCTGACAGTATCATATGCTGATATATCCGTTTGTTCCAGCTCTTCATTGACATTATATGACGTTCATACTGACTGAAAATTAGATTTCCATCAAATTAAAGTAATCTGGATTCTAAAATATATCTAGATGTGCATAATTCTGCTGTGCTTTTACCAATTAAGCCTTTATGTTCTTGCCCCACCACTACCCTTTTTACAGAAATTAAACCAATCGCCAATATTATCATCTTTATCATCACCAAAATATCTTAAGTACTAGTAGTATTCACCTGGTAAAAATCCATTATTCAAAAATAAAGAGTGTTCTTTTAATTGGTCCAGTATTACCCCTTTATTAGTTTGTTGTCACTGAGCTGTAATGTCAAGTGCTAGTCCACCATACAGTTTCAAAGACCTCTTGTGGGGATAAAACGGATTTGCCTCATTTATATTGGTCTCACAGAAATATAAACAGACTAAAAGAAAAATTTGGGGAATGTGGGATGTACATTTTTCCTTTTTGCTTTCTTTGCCATGTGTTAAATGAGACAATTAATACCACTCTTATATCTGTACCATAGACTGTATAAAATAATGGAGCCACCATGACATTATCAATTGGTTTGTGGATTCCCAATGTGAAACCTCAAGTCTGTCATTTGGGTTGTTGCCATCTTGGATATTTGGAGCCAGCAGTGACCATATTTGGAGGGGAGGGTGAAGATAACCCTAATGCTAGCTTCTAGCTCAGTTAGCACAGTTAGCACAGCCAGAGTTAAGTGTAATAATGACTGGCTTAAAACCATTAAATCAAAATGTACGTACCATAAAAACTGGACATCCAGCTGCTTAGAGCAGCATTTCCCAAACCTCTCCTTGAGAACTTCTTGTCCTGCATGTTTTAGATCTCCCTGCTCCAAGACAGCTGAATCAAATGAGCAGCCTTTTAAGCAGCTTCAAGAGTTCATAATGAGCTGATCATCTGACCCAGCCGTGTTGCAGCAGGGAGAAAGGTGTAGCAAAGGCAGCCCTAGAAGATCTTTAGTACAACCAAATGCTGAACAAAATGTAACAATTAACTTTCATGAACTGAAAACACATTAACATGGTGATGCAGCTATACACTGTAAATCTGAGGCTATGCTATGGTTATGTTGCCTAACCAACATTGTCGCTGCAACTTGTCGATGGACAGCACCTACCTGTCACTCAAAGCAGCTTTGCCCTTATTTATGTATAACTTAAAGCCTCAATAAAATGTATATTAGTAAGTTATATATTGTACCAGACTGTGAACATGTTTTTACCTTCTGTTGGGCATTTTAACATAAGGATTTATAGGGACCGACTCACTTTTGGAGCCAGCCTCAAGTGGATATTTAAGGAAGTACAATTTTTGGAACTTCCACGTTGGCTCCATTTTACCGCTTGGTCTGTATATTAGCTTAGTTTAGCATAAAAACAGTAAATGGGTCACGCTGTTAGCCAGACCCCAAAGGTCACAAAATCCACCAACCAACGAACACCTCTAAAACTTAATAATTAACATGTTATATTGTTGATAAACTGAAGTGTAAAAACAAGTTAACGAGGTGATGTGCAGGACTATTTACTGTATGAACGAGCTAACCAGGCTTGCGGTCCCTGTTTACAGTCTTTGTGCTAAACTAAGCTAATTGCCTCCCTAGAGTTAGTTATTTAATGCACATATATGAGAATTGTAGCCTATATTGGTCTTTTTATCTCACTGTCAGCAAGAAAAAAAAATGAGCATGGCTAAATTATTGAAATATTCAAGATAATTGGTTGATACGCGTTTTATTATTTTGTATCAGCATTCAGATTATAATTTAATTCAACTTTTAAATTATCATCCGAACATTGTAACCCTTAGTCATCTGAACTTTGCTCTATTATCTCCTCTCTTTATGGCTGCAATGTCAGAGTTACCATCTGTGCAGTATGCCCACTGCCATCCATAAGACATCTGTTAGGAGGAGTCAGTGCTATGTTTCACTTTCTAAAGATGATGATATTTGATAGGACACAGTCACCATATTGGGCCAATGTGAGAACCAATGACTGTTTGTTTTCTGATAAAAGACCCCCAGCCTCCAAGATCACACCAGACCATTCCCATCATGGTGTGAAGATGCTGAGCTTTCTATGAAGGATCTTCTCTTGGAAATAAAATACACATCACTTTTTTTATGAAAATGAAGACTCTGGACCACATTTATAAGGTAGAGTGTCTTGTCATATACTACATGTGTATGTACACCTTGTCATAGATACATTATGCTAGGGGATTCCCTCTGTGTAATGGTTATATTACATTATCTGCTCAGAGGTGTAAAAGTATCCCATCAGTGGTGGTATGTGTTTCAGTCAACCAGATATCTGAGTGCTCACAAACTATTCTTAAGATAAGGGCTATACCTTGTGAAGGCCTGACTCATTGAGTCCTAGTGAAAACATCATAATTATACCTTTTAAAAAATACATATGAGTATTATTCTGCTTTTATGCAATTCAGATAACATCAAAAGAATTAACCTTTAATCTCTTTAATCCTGCATAATCATAACTAATAACAGCTCAACTGTTTTGATGAAAGTTATTATTCGTATTATGCTAATGACCATGAGCCACCAAGAGCCTCCTGGGAAATAACCACACCACATCAACTGAAAATAAAGGCTATTTTAGTACCAAGGTGCCTGAGAATACCCAGCCAAACACCTTAGATGACAGATTCAGCATGATCAACATGGCGCCCCCTGCTGAGGACCACTACTGCCGTCAGTTCCAGCCCAACACCTTTGACCCCTCCCGCTGCTGCTCCTGCCTGCGGCCAGATCATATGCACCTCAGCAGCAACACCACCAGTTCTGCTGCTGCAGCTGCTGCCCAACAGGACGCCTCACTAGAGTGGGTATGTACATGAATAATTTTTTTTTATTAGGTGTGACAGTCAAAAATGTTGTTATTAAGTGGCTCAAATTACAGCAAATGTAGATAAACTTTAAAGGTCCAGTGTGTAAGTTTTAAGGGGATGTTTGGAGAAATTTAATATAATGGCCATCACCATACTATCACTGACGTATTATCAACTGAAAGAACCACTGTGCATTTGTTAGCTTAAAATTACCCCAAAACCTTTTCCATAGAGCCCACCATGTTGCCCTACAGTAGCCCAGAGTGGACAAACCAAACACTGGCTCTAGATAGGTTTAGTCATGTTATTATGGTACCTGATGGCCACCGTAGATTCACCATAGGAGGGCTGAGGGAAGGGCTATTCAGTTTGCAATCTGCAACCTCACTGCTAGATTTCAGTGAATCCTCCACGCTGGTCCTTAGAAACTTTAGGAGCAACTGTCTCAATTTAAATTAGCACTGAGATGCCCCTATCATATAAAAATTGTATGGATTTTTACAAGAACTCAAGGATATGCATGCAGCCAGAAGGTAATGTGTAAAACTACAAAATTAAAAACTAAAAATTTACAGCTACAATGCGATGCTTTTACAGTATTTGGACAATTTCACTACATAAAAATAAACCCACTTGGTGGCGGCTAGTAAAATTACTGTTTAGAGGTTATTTATGCCACAATCATCTTTACATTTCCAGTTTTTCTCTTTACCCCATGCTACTTTTGATAGGCATCGCTCATCTCTGACTAGCTAATATTACAACACTAACACAGACAACACAAAGTTAGCTGTACAGGTAGTGACAAAATGAAACTTGGATGTCAGCTGGGGTTTAAGGCGTGCATCTATACTCAAGCACAAGAGGCTTGTGCTTTTGACATCATGAGATGTAAACATTAATGGCCTCCTCCTTGGCTGTAGGCCTAATGTTAGCTAGCTTAATGGTGCTAGGTGAGCTAGCAGTAAATGCACACTTCCTTCTGTGCAGTTTTACGGTTTGTGGTTTGTGGTTCAGCAAAAGGAAAATAGTTCCTACATGAAACTGCTCACATCAAGGTCTATGGACCATTTTGAGTAACCAGGTCATGATTTCTGACTACTTCTACTTTTGATACTTTAAATAAAGTTTGTTTGTGATACTTCTGCACTTTTAATTAAGTGACGGTCTAAAAGACTGAGGCCAAAGCAAAAAAGTCCCTGGTAAAATGTTAGCCGCCTCAAAAGCTGATGATCAAAAATAAAGAAACTGCATCAACTGTGCATTGCAGGGTAGAGCTGTTTTGTTGGGTTTTTATTCTTAATGCTTTAATACCTGGATCGACAGCAGTTATTTCGTAAACCTCGAAGATCAGAGAAAATTTGTTTGATTTGATTGTTTGAAGGAATTGATCTGAAAAATTAGCTAAGGGTTTTCATTAGATATGATCAAAAAACAGGGGGGAAATGTTGAGAAAACTATATTTCAAATTCTCTCAATTAAATATTTAAAATTATATTACAGAAAAAGAAGAAAAAATCAGCACTTCATTTAGGTCATTTCTTTTCCCTTTTTTTATTTGTTTTTTGTTGTTGTTTGCTTTGTTTTTCTCTCTCTGTTTTTTGCTTATTTTAAGGTAATTTTCTTGTAACTCTTTACTCATTTCTTACAGTTTTTGGGCCATTTTTTAAAGTTGTTGCCACCTTCCCATGTTTAAAAAAAAAACAAAAAACAAGCCAATTTGCTCAGGTATCAGAGGGTTAAAGGGTGCATTTGTAGTTTTGCTCTTATTTCCCCTCAGATTGTCTAAAATTTCACCTGTAGCAATCCAATAAATTATGGCCCTAGTGCTCACAATCAGCAACAGCCAAGCTTATGTCACCTGTGACCATTGTTAAAACATTTATGAATAGATGAGCATCAAGATTACACATTACATGTTGAGGTCAAACTCTATTAAAATTATAAATAACAGGGTCAAGTGCATCTTAATGACTTGCTGCGATTCTGGTGTGTTAAAACTGTCCCACAAGTTGCACACTGAGGCGATGATGTCAACATATAACACAATCATCAAGCAAAACTACTGTGGAGGTGGGAGAAGGATAATACAGCATGGTGGCATTTGATTCTGTATCATTAATTAATGAAAGCTCATTACAATCCTTGGGGAATGGGTTGTAATCTGATAGGCCCATATGACACATGCAAACATGTCCCCCTCACATCGTCCCACTGAAACTCAACTATATATTGTGCAATAGAGTCAAGAAAGTTTTTTAAATAAGTTATAACTGTAATGAAGATCAATTTTGATTTGAAAACAAAAGACGACTTTTTAAAAAAGAACTAAAACAAGCAAAACATCTGTCATCTGCCTGTTAATGAAAGGTAGATCTGAAGGAAGGATCAAGATAAAGATGAGAAAGACGTTGAGTGGGCGGTTCTGGTAATGCAAAAGCACTAGAGCAATGAAATAATGATGAGCACGACCAGAGACTAGCTTGAGTTACGTCCTGTGCAGTATAAATGTATTGGTTTCGCTAGAACGAAGGGAGAGAAGGAAGGAGTGAAGGAGGAGAGCTGCTGAAATTTTTGACAGCAGACTTAGCTTAAGGACAGCGAGCAGTCACAGTAAGTAAATTGCTGGTCAGACTTGAGATGTTAGTTTACTTTGTATCAATGTCTACAGGCTAAATTGTTGTTGGTTTGTGTTCCTTCTAACTATTGGTTATTTGCGGGGTTAAGCCTGTTTTTAGGGTGGAGCGGTGTAAGTTACTCTGTTGGTGCATCATTCAAACATGACAGAATGTGATAAATTTGCTCTTTTGCAAAGAGGAGGAAGTTGGAGAAATGAAATCATTCCGCAATCACCTCTATGAAAAATTTATATTTTTGTCCCCTAAAGTTTCATGTCATTTTCATTATTTTGTTTAAAAGACTCAAAATACCAGTCTGACTCTCAACTGATGTTTAAAAATGTGTTTTTGTCCACAAACCAGGATGGAGATGATGATACTCGTGCCCTCTCTGAGGTGACCACAAGTGCGAGTAGTGATGACGTGAGCGGTGGCTGGACCTACGAGTGGAGTCTGGTCCACAGTCTGAGTCCTGAGTGGGAACTTAATATCTGTGACACTGACATACAATCCAGGTGACTGTATCCTGTATCCTGATTTTAGAAACCACTTTTTTTCTACAAAGAACAGCTCAGTGAGCAGTGAGCACATACTGTCTATTTATTGTGAAACTCGCTCTCACTCTGAATGACAGCTGAGCCTATAGGGTTTGTCTCAAATTCACTAAATGAGCTGCTTAATATTAGCCCTCAAAGATCTACCTAAAGTTTTATTATATACATGTTATGGTTAGAGATCGTGTAATGTGTCGTCTGCAAGCACATTATGCTTAATTCTACTGATAAAACTGGTTTGTGATGATGTATGAAAGGATCACAGAAGCACTAACTAATGTTAGTAACTCCAGCTTTCTTTTGTTGGACTGCACACTCACGGCATTCATGTGACAGTTTGTGTTTCATTTGGGCAAACAGGGCAAATCTAATGGATCTCAACTGTGCTCTTTTCTGGTGCAGTCCTGATTTTATTTGAGGATAATCAGATTTGTCCGGAAAATGCTGCTGCTGTAAAATTAAAATATATACTGTATGTTTTCATCATTAAATCCTATTGTAAACTGAAATCTATTTTTGTAAAGATTTATTCAGTAAATGTAACTTTTCTTAATGACAATTATCACATAGACAGAAGGAATAGTAACTATATCATTGCATAGTTTAAACCCTCGTAATGTCCTCCCGATTGCCATACACCTTTTGTCCTCTGGTGTCATTCTGACTCCGCCCTGTTTTGACTGTTATTTAGGGCATATTGTATAAATTGTCAATCAATTTTGTGTTGCACCTTTAGTCTTACTTCAGTCAAACCCATCACTACACGTTTTCCCCTTCGTTTTGGAATTTAGGGCCAATAGACCTTGTTTAGTATAAAACAAGGTATAATGGTATGGTGTAAAAGTATAAAAACATATTTTGATGGCAAAAGATTTTATTTGGGGTCAGATTGGGTCTTAAGATACCATGATTTTTTGTGTTCAGATGGGAACTATATGCACTTCGCAGAGTGTCTGCAGTGGAAGTGTTATGTAAAGGTTGGCTGAGTGATATGCCGAAAGTAGGAAGAGGGTGATTTGTTCCATATCAGAGCCCACTTGCATCATATCTGGGTGACATTTCTTTATATTGGTGCTACAGTGTAGAAAAGAGTGGCAGATGCAAGATCCAAAGCCCATACCATGGAGTTGACCTTTGTATTATACCTGCTGTGGTTTATATTTTGGAGATAATGTCAAGAACAGCCATTTCACCTGCCTCTCTATGTAATGATCCATGGCCATGCAGTTCAGAGGGGATGTACGGATGTTGCATGCCGATATAGGTTTGGAGGAGACCGCTGCTTTTGAGAAATGCAATTGCAAACCTACCTTTCAACTGCTACTTGGACTATATCAGTACACTTTTGTATTTTGGTACAGTTGGTTTCTCACCTGATGCAAACCTTTTCAAGTAGACCCAGGCACAGATCAATTTACCCTTCTAGAGTATGGTACACAGTGTTCACACTAATCAAATCAACTGGACTTTGAGGTCAAGTGTACTCAGATCTGGCCCCAGATTCCAAATGTTAATTCCTTTTTTAGAGCAATTGAATCAGACCAGCACCAAAGAGGCTGTGCCTGTGATTTCACTTAATTTGTTGTGGTAGCAAGCTGACATCATCACATTATTTTTCAAACTCCTTATAAGATCTATAAGCCTGGTCACCAAGACAAGGGACTGCCCAGCAAAAACATTTTACAACTCAGACCTTGCACTGCTTCTTCCAGCTCTCCAAATCAGTGGGACTGTTCAGCAAGGAGCAGATCCCTCAGCTCAGAGAGGCACTGTGTGGCCCGGAAAGATATGACCAGGTTGGACCCATCCAAAGCTGAAAGCTCCTGGATGGATGAGAGGAGGGGCAGAGACAGGTCCAGTCGGGCATCAGGTATAGTCACACATATGCACCGCACCATAAAACATTGTCAAAATTAGTTGCTTCCTTAAATGTACAAAAGACAATCTTGACCTCGACTTGTGCCCATGCTCTCTTACATGTTTCATATCAAGACAATGACCTCAGGCTTGTATGATTTTCAGAGTCCAGAGGAGAAAGGGAACAAGAGAGTGGCTACTTCTCTCCAGACAGAAGAGGGGATGGTGAGCGACAGGCTGAGGAAGTCAAACGGTCATATCGTTACTATGAGAGAGGGCATCCTCTTCCCAGCAACTATGTTCCTGAGCCCAAAGCTTGCGTCCCCTACAGGAACGTCAACCTCGGTCTTCCCTCCCAGAGAAGGAACCGAGAGACATATATGCTGGAAGTTTGGAGGAGTGAATCCCCAGAGAGGTACACATACCACTCCAACTTTAGACGGGGAGCTAATTCACAGAATAACTCACCAACACGTCACAGCTCTGCGAGCCCTGATCGCTACAAGTTAATTGAATCTCCTGTGGAAGCCCATCGAAAAAGTTCCCTCTCCAGGGGTCAGGCTCGGTCTCATGCCTCATCTCACGACTCCTTTCAGCATCTATCACAAGGTCTTTCTCACCATACATCCAGCAGGTCTAGTCCATCCCGCAGGAGGGGGTCTATTACCTCTCGGACCACCTCGCCCTCGAGGGCCAACCCTTCGCACAGGCACACAGATTACTTCCATTTACAGAACGGTGAATACGATGCTGAAAAGAGATGTAGCCGAGAGTCAAGGAGTCCATCACAAGCTTCAAACAAACACAGTCTGGACTCTGAGAAGCTGTACAGGAACCTAGAGTCTATCTCCCGCCGTGGATCTTCGGCCATCCAGCAAAACTCCCACATGGGATCTCAGTCATCTACCCGAACCAGAACAGCTGTCAACAGCTCAGCCAACACTCACACTCGCAACAGCCGTGAAGTGTCACCGTCCAGGAACGGCTACAGTACACACAGCCACACCCCACAGAGGGAGCCCCACTCCAGGGACAGCAGACTGAGTCCATCTCAACGCTCCTGGCAGGGATCATCACACTCTGTGCTCAGCCTTCCACCATCGCGTGGTTCCTCCACATCAAGACGAGCCGTGGACTCTCAGATGCTTAGCGGGTCATTGTCACATGTTGCAAACACAGAAACTGACAAAGGCCAGAATAATAATGTCAGTGGTGACAGAAGCAGGAGCAACGTTAGGCGAGGCATGGAGGCCTTACTGATCACTGAACCTGAGGCTACAGTAGAAGTGGAGGAGGTATGTACTGTATGTCAGGTAGTAATCGTTTTTTAGCCAAGCCAGTAGCCTGGGGTGCCATGTCGTTGTTCCAATGGTCTATAATGTCAAAACCCCAATAGTCTGAGAAAAGTCTCATCGGACCAAAAGCCCATTTGTCCAAAGTCCTGTATCTGAAAAAAACAAGTGGACGTTGCTTAGACAACCCTTTACTCCCAAAATACACTCTCTCCATGCAGTTAGATTCAAGTCCTGCGATCGTCGGTCCTGCTTCACATAAGCTTATCCAGATATTCTTATCCTAATCAGTCTCATACCTCATGCCTAAATATCCAATGCATTCAACAAGCGCACCAAGCCAAACAAAGCAGAGTAGGGTGGGTCATACCCTCACATCTGGGAAGTCTGGTGAGTCATTCTGCATAATAATTAGCCATGTGCTTCTGTTTGGGGAGTGTGTATTTTTGGTACAATGGGCCTTTGGATCAATGTGCTTTGGTTTTCAGGACAACCAGCTGTCAGACAAATGGGACATTCAGATTATTTGGGTTTTGGAATAATGGACAGTCAGACCAATGGGCAGTCCCCCAGGGGGGACTCTGTGGATGGTAATGTCTGTCACTTGGTAAACCAAACTGAAATAATCTAAATAGCAACTAGATGGATTGTCATGAATTCTGTAAAGATATTCATGGTCCCCAGAGGATAAAATGATTTTTTTTTTCACAACTACCAGATGGATTGTGTGCTCCGGCTCAGGATAAATAATAACCTATTAATAACTAACAATAACGTAGGTGATCCTCTTCTTTCCTCTGAATGTTCATTTGGTGCATTTATCAGGTAAAAATTAGATTTTTTTCATTATTTTTTGCTCGTCTGCAAAGCTGCTTTGTATTTGGTACTAATTAACTAATGTTAGCATGCTGTATTACCTGTAAGACATCAGCATGTAAACTTTGTCACTGTGAATCATACAGTCTGTGTTGTACATGTTAGCATGCTAATGTTAGCATTTAGCTCAAAGCACCACAGTGCATCAGTAGGCTTGAGGATCACTGGGCAGCTTGCAAGTCTGTAGACTCTTGTCAGGTTTTAAGTCAGAGACACCTCTTCATATCATGTAAAATGTTGATAATCTTTATGAATCTGAGGTGGGGATGACCATGGATGACTACATCGTTCTGGCTAATATTCCACTGATCCAGCTGGAGTCGGAGGAAGAGTTTGTAGGGGTGAAGAGGAGAAACCAGAGCCCTAGCCCCTGCAGGGACCAGAGGCTTAGGAATTACAGGTTGGTAGTACCATATGATGCATGGTATCACGGTGTACCATCAGTTCACAGATAGCCATAACCGAACTCCCACGACCATGCATTTATCCTGCATTCCTAGTGCACGTGTTTCTATAAACTGTGTCTTTTGCTGCTGGCAGAATCGTTTGAAAAATTGTGTAGCAATTAGAAAAACACTTTGAAGATATCTTTGATCTGACTGTGACTAATTACCTTCGTTATAGCCAAAGAAAAGAAGAGTGCTCTAGGAGCCGTTGTGGAGGAATGTGAATGTTAAGAAAAAAAATTATTTAACTTGTACCTATAGTGTGTTTGTCAAATTAGTTTCTTTCATTTGACTCTGAAGGCATGAGGATGAAATAGACATGTACAGTACGAGGATCGAGACAGATGAGAGGGGAAGAGGCAGAGAGAGAGGCAGGGACAGACGAGAGAAATGTCGGGACTCTGAGAACAGACGATCATCTCGAAGACAGTCAGCTGCATCTCTTCATACACAGGTATGATGCAATAACTTATGTTCACAATAAAATCCATGTTGAACAGTTAAGTTTGTAATCCTGTGTCTGTTTATTCTATCAGAGTTCAGACGAACACAGTGGAAAGCAAAGATCTTCAAAGGTGAAGGAGAGAACTCCTATTGAACTCCCACAGACACAGGTGAGCACGGTCCCATGACTTTTCTGCATCTGTATAAATCACGAGTGTTTGGAGGAAAATGGGTCATTCATACATTCATTCTAAAGTAGACCCGTGATATTTATTTCAGCTCTTTTTCCTCAGGCGCCCCTCTCACAGAAGCACCTTGCAGGACAAAAAGCCATTAGTTAGCACTCTGTGTTTTAGGGCAGCATGTTCATATGATTTATCATTTTTATATTATTAGATTCCAGGATGGTTCAAGCCAATGTATCCTCCAGTGTGAGTGCTGCAGTGTCATGCCTAAAGCTGCATAGTCAACAAACACAGAGGGATGGATAACTACAAAATGAAACATTCAAAATGTTGTTTCAGTGCTTTGAATCACAAGCAACCATGCAAACATGTCATGCGATTTATATTAATCGCACATTTGTGACTTCCTCATTTCCCCTCGCTTTGTGCTTTTTCTTCTCTCACCATGTCTCTTTCTTATTATCTGCTTACAATATGTACTGGACAATATAATGCATGCATGGTAAGTATGTTATTTTAGCTAACTTGTTTTATAATCAGTCTAATAATGTTCTATCACTTCTTCTTTTGCTTCCTATAAATCACCTTTTTCAACAATCGATTAACATTTTAAAAAAAAAAAACTGCACCTCTTCCTTTTTTTAAGTTCCCATTCTTCTGCATGTTTCCCATTTTTTTATGCTTTAAAGTTTTGCCTGCCTTTATACGTGTTTCAGAATGATGTCGTTATCTCACAGCAACACATTTGTCTGCTGCTGACAGTGTCCGTTTCCTCTAGTTTCAAAATCAAGTGTGAGACAGAAACCACAGCGGAGTGCCTTCAAAGAGCTTGATCAAATGCTTTTATTACAGTTGTTGTTGCTTGAAGGGGTGGATGTCCAGACTGGATGAACATGGCAAGGTAAATTAAATGATTTTAATTGTGATTCTCATATAGTTCTTTGTAAATGTAATTTTCTTTTTCTAATTCCTGTTGTAACCACAATCTTATACACCAGGCAGACAGTCAGACTCAACCCCTGAACTATCTATAAAGAAGTCTAACATACTACAGTTATAGGCATATATTTAATGTTGTCCATGTTCACTGCGTTTTCCTTAGTGGAGGAAACTCTGGTTTGTTCTTGGCAATACTTCGCTGAGATACTACAGAGACACGGAGGCTGAGGAGGTAAGACCTGAGGTGTGAAAAAAGTAATTTCTGATAGACTGTTTCTATGATGTAAAACCTGCAGCAATTCCTTTTAATCTACATACAGTCACCATATCATGACCAGTATTATCAGTTTGTCTAAAATGATTTGGTTCATTCTCCTTTGGTGATTGTAGTTTGGGTTACAAACTTATTTGACTAGACTAAATTGAAGTTCTTCCACGTTATGCTGCAGTCAGATGATCTGGACGGAGAGATCGACCTGACATCCTGTGTGAGTGTGTCAGACTGTGATGTAGAGAAGAACTATGGATTCCAAATACAAGTATGTGTGTTTACTATTTTTGCTTTGCTTTGTGTTGTATTGTGCAGCATCAGACAGATAGACAGTCAGAAACCCCCACACCTCCCCCCCGTTTCCACATCAATTACATGTATGGCTGCTTCCTGTTTAACTGTGTGTGTGTGTGTATGTGTGTGTGTGTGTGTGCGTGTCTTTGCTCTGTCTTTTGATCTCCTCCAGACAAAGAGAGCAGTGTTCACTCTCTCTGTTATGACCTCCAGAATACGGCGGAACTGGGTAAAGTTACTAAAGCAGGCGATCCAGAACAACACGCAGTGAGTCTGACTATACTGGGAGACACTGGTGGAGGAAGTGTTCAGATCCGTTACTTAAGTAAAAAGTACTAATGCCACAATGTAAAATAAAGATCCTATAAAATATTACTTAATATTACTTAAGTAAAATACATAGGCCTAAGTATTATTGGCAAAATGCACCTAAATTAAAAAATAATAGTAATAGTACTCAATGCAGATAAATGGGCATTATAAGTGTTATATTATTATATATATATTAAGTTATTATATTATCATTTTGCTGATGTGTAAATATGTCAGAAAAGTGTAATTGGTCGAGTTGGAGTTAACTTTAAGAATTTTATATAGTGTTAACAATGCATCGTACTATATACAAGCTTATATTTTTTTGTTTGTAAAATATTAATTTTTAAAGTTACCTGTAACTAAAATTATATTAATTATATTATAAACTATATTACACTATAAACAATATCCCTCTGTATTGTAGGAGAATAGACAGTGGTATGAGATATAAATTCTCAAGAAGAGTCTAAAAGTTCTACTTCGATTGATAAAATAGACTTCAGCGAAAGTATTTAAGCCTTATGTTACTGTAGATACAACCAGTTCCTGCTGAGAAATTATAGTGTAAGATCATGAGTTACATGTTGAAAGCAATTTTTCAAATTAAGATTAAGACCATAAAATGTGCCTGCATTCCAGCACTATATTATATTCAATACAGTTTAATTTTTTTTATTTTTTTTTTATTTGAAAGGCTGGTTTGCAACAATAAAAATATAGAATCATGACAATCACACACAAAGTAATGTAAAATACTAAGTCTATTCATGTAGAGATTAAATAAATTTAAATGAGATAATAAAAAAATGAAAGACACAAAAGTAGTTAAAGGCAGTGGCCAATACATGGCTGACTAACTTTGTGCACTACTACAAGAACACATTATTTAAAAAAATATATTTAAAAAAAAGTTTGTAAAAAAAAGAGTAAATTAAGCCAAATAAATTAAATTATTATGGTTGAGATACAAAATGTATTTTCAGTCTTGGAAACAGCATTTAATTTCACTTTAAGATCCTTTTAGTCGTTATTCTGGAGCTTTTGATCACAAGCAAAATTCTTAATAAAACATCTACCTCAGCTTGACAATACTTACAGAATCTGTCATCATTTGATCTGTTATAACATATAATATCATTTATGATAATTAGTCATATCAAAATAACAAAAAAGAAGGACATTGGTCATGATGAATATGTGATGTTTATGTCATGCCAGCAAAATGTGCTAAAAATGTATTTCAGACAAACAGGCATGTAAATTCCTCAACACTGTGAAGAAATGCAGACGGTGTGATTGGGTGGTCCGCCCGTAGCAAACCGTCTTTATCATCTTTCTTCTGATGTGTAAACACGACCCTCCTGTCTGTCCCTCGCTCTGTCCCTCGCTCTGACCTCAGCCAATCAGACACCGGCAGTGAGAAAGAAAACCCCCTCTCCCGGAGACCGTCGTCATGCCAACCTCCTGCTCAGTTCACCTGCAGGGACTCCGGCTATGAACCAACCACTTCCACCTCCACCACCACAGCTGCAAACTCCCATCAGGCCGACCACCACCACCAAACTGTAGACGCAGATCTGGACTTATCTCCAGCCAGTCAGAGAGAAGAAGGGGAGGGCTGGGACCGCGAGCAAGCCAAGCGATTGGAGGAGAGGAACAAGTGGTTTGAGGAGGGGGTCCTCTTCAGTGGGATGGGCAGCAGGTGGGACTCCATGGAGCTGAAAAGGGGGAGTGTACCTGTGCCTGTTATTGATACCATGGACTCAGAGGTCAACAGGAAGTGGGTGGAATTTGAGACTATGTCATTTAGGGACATGAGCGCGCAGTCTCTCATTGGAGCCCAGGCTTATCAGTCAAGCACCCCACAGGCATCACAACCTCTCGTTAGCTCCCAGGTGTATCAGTCGAGCCCTGAAGAGACCGAACAGTCTGTCACCACTTCACAAACTGATATATCGAGCTTCAAAGAGGCTCTCCCATCCATAAATGGAGCTCAAACTATTCAAACAAATAAAGCAGAAGCACTTCAGAAGGAGGTAAGACAGAATTTGCAGCCACTCTATTCAAAAAAATTCAAACATTATGAGTTGAAACACTAGTAAGACAAGTGTGAACAAGTGTTTCCAGTGCAAGGAAATCATGTTTATTTCCAGAAGTGATGCACATCTCAATCTTTTCCCTCCTTCATCCATCTCTCAGGCCCTCTCTCTTCGAAAGCAGGTGGAGAGCATTAAGAGGGAGCGTGCAGCCATGGGGATAGAGGTGGACAGCCCGTGTGGCCCCGGGGCCCCCTGTAGGGCCAAACTAGAAGCCACTGAAGTAGCCCATCGGAAAGCACTGCAGCAGCTGCAGGAGAAACACGCGAGGGAGATCAGGGAGCTGGAGGAGCAGAGAGATAGGATGCTTCAGGAGGAGAGCCAGGCAGCTGCCAAAGGTACGACAGGAGGTCATACAATGGTTCATACGATATGTAACGAATTAGCCCCTAACAATGACGTCGTAACATCATGAACTTAACATAAAGTTAAATAGTTGACTTAAAGTCACATAGGTTAGGTTTAGGAAAAGAAAAATGATCGGACGTTGTCACGTTACGTTAAGTTACGTACTTAATGAAAAGTTACGTAGGTTAGGTTTAGGCAAGTAAAGTTGTATACTTAAAGTAATGTTATGTGGATAAGGTTTAGGAAAAGAAACATGGTCAGGCGTCCTCACATTACACACTTAGTGTAAATTTACAAAGTTATCATAAAGTTACAAACATAGTGTAAAGTTACAAATATCGCACAGTTACGTATGTTGGGTTTAAATAAGGTTATGTAGGTTAGGTTTAGGAAAGTGAAGTTATATAGGTTATGTTTAGGCTAGTAAAGTTACATCGGTTTGGTAAAGGAAAAGAAACATTGTGATAACATAGCTTAAAATAACTCACTTTGTTCAAAGGGGACACCAACACCAGTCTCGTGGGGGAAAGTCCTGTTCATGTTTGACAAATCCACCACACAAATCTGCCTCTAGATAGAAACTTTTGCTCTATATACGTACTCCTTCTTAACTCCTATTGGCACATTGGTCATGTGATTGCAGCCTTCCCAAGTATGTAGTTTATATATAAATTCTGATGTATTTCTTTTTGGAGTAATATATACAAACAGTGCATGAGAACAGCCTGAGGAAGTATTGAAGTATCAAGCAACATCTTTGTGTTCTTAATGATTTCTTTTATAACTGTGACTTGGTTATGTTTTCTAAAATCATGCTTTTTATGCTGTGTTCTTGATGTCTGCTACCCGTTAACTTTCTTATTTTCATTGACGTATGGTAAAGGCAAAGACAATATAAATAACAAATTAACTAACTGTTCATCACAGCTATGGAGGCACTGAGAGCAGCTCACAGGGAGGAGCTGGAGAGAGAGGTGGAGAAGGCCAAGAAACTGGCTGGAGGAGCCGCACACGTGGATGCTTCATACAGAGCCGACATGTACGTTTATTACACTCACACTGTTATGATGTGGAAAGTGTTCTCCGTCTCGCGGGCTCCGCTGGAGGCCGGAGATGTTCTACTTTCGTCTGTGACCCCTTGCATGATAGTGCATTATAATTCACTTCATAAACTCATGTGTTTGTGTGTGTGTCAGGCCGCAGGCAGACATCTTGCACAGTGAGTTAGATGTGCTGTCAGAGCGCTATTCCCAGAAGTGCCTGGAGCTGAGCCGCACAGAGCAGAGCAGCCTGGGCCGAGAGACGGAGCTCAGTCGCAAGGAGAGGGAGCTGGAGCAGCTCAGAAGAGAGAACCAGGTTTATAAATGTGTCTGACTTTGTTGTGTTTGAACACAATACCATACTGTCTAGATAGTTTAACTGATTTTGTTCTTACAGGAATAAACCACTGATCACAGGAGAACTACATGCTAAGAAATAAAAGTGCTAACTGGAATGAAACAGGGTACTTTGGCTTGCCCAAATAGGAGTACTGGGCTTTTTTTGGTTCCTGGCAGAACATTTCAAAATGGCTCCAACTGGAAACCTTTTAGAGGGTTCTACCTAGAACCTACCTAAGCACACAAGTGCATCGTTTTTTTTTCTCCATGAATTAATCTGTATTAAAAATCTCTTTTTAGGAGCTTAAGGCCAAACTGGCGGAAGAGATCAGCCGCATGCGTTACTTCATCACAGGGCAGAGGTCGGGCACAGTATCTCTTGGCAACACTGAGCGCGCCGCATCAGAAGTAGAGGTATTGATGGCAATAAAATTAACTGCTGTGACTAAATTAGATCCTACGTAATCTGAACTCATGTGAAAGTAGGTGATACTAAAAACAAATACATACAATACTCATTACAGCGTCCCAGCACACTTTCATTAATTGCACCTGAAATATTAATTTGAGCTTGAAAGACAATGTTGACATTATAGTCATCATGGGGAAACAGAAAGCAACATTTGACAAATTTGCTTTGAGATTTTGAACCCCACTTTCATGGAAACAAATTGATTACAGCGTTTTTACTGTTATGTCTCATAGCTTGTGATGACTCCCTGAAGCAACATTGTCATCCTTTCCTGTGACCTCATTTGCGTTGAGTCTTTGTGGCTGGTCACATCATGGTGCAGCACATGCTGCCATCTACTGCCTGAATGCCGAGCCAGCACTTGTGCTGCAGTGAAAGGTTTTCTGGCTAGACTGTGGAGGAAAATGTATATTTAGATACTTAAGTAAAAGTAGCTATACACCAGGGTAAAAATACTCCATTGCACAGGTAGTGCAATAAAGTATAAGCAATCATTTTGCAACACAACAGTACAGAATTACTTTGTTAAAAGACCTGCATTCAAATTCTTACTTTAGCAAAACTGCAAAACTATTAGAATTAAAATATACTCAAGTAATAAAAAGTCAAAGTACTTATAATGCAGAATGGCCTTCTTCAGAATATTAAATAGAATATATTGTATTATTGAATAATAGTTATGGATGAATTAATGTGAACATTACTCTAACTTTACAGCTGGTAAATTAATATGTTTTCTTACTATATATATATATATATATATATATATATATACATACATACATACATACATACATACATATAATATATATATATATATATATACACACACACACACACACACATATATATATATATATATATATATATATATATATATATATATATATAAAATGATAAATGCTGAAGTAAAGTATAAGGTACTCAAAATTGCACTTAGGTACAGTACTTTAGTAGCATTCCACTTAGTTAAATACTTAGTATACTTAGTTATATACTATTCAACTACTGTGTAATTGTTATACATTTTGCTACTGGATTCGACTGATGTGTTAATGTACAAGTACTTTACTTATTTTTGTAGTTGGACACACCAGAAAAACTACATTGTATAGTGTTGTGTAGTTTAATCTATATCAATGCATCAGATTTTATAATATGATCATATGTCTTGAGTGTGAAATCATAATCAGCAAAGTAACTACAGAGTAGCTGTCAAATAACTAATTAAGTGAAAAATGTACTAATGTTCCATCTGAAATTTGGTGGAGTAACATGCAAAGGAAGCTCAAGAAACATACCTCAAAATTGCTTGAGTAAATTTACTTAGTTACTCCCGATAACTTTCAAAACACACATTGTGACTTTCATAGTTTCATAGTTATGAAAATGATTTAAGTTTTATTTTAAATGGTGATAATAAGAGTTCCCGTTTTTATTTTTTCAGACATTACTAAGAGCAAAAGACAACGAGGTGGAGTATCTTAAAAAAGAAATCAGCTGTCTACAGAATGAAGTGCAGTCTCTTACCAAGGTATGTTTTATGATCGGACCTCATCCTACCATCACCGCTGCTCAAATTGTCAAAAATAAAACACTTCTACATGGTGGAAATGTACAGCTTTGGTGTAAACTTCCCTCCTTGCTTGACTTTGATATGATATGTTCCCTTACTGTAGGAGAAAGAAGCTGCTTATGAACGTTATAAGGAGGCTTATGTAGAGCTGATTGACCTGAGGGGCCGTAGCCAGTTGGAGACGGGCTCCCTTAATGAACACTTGAGACTGGCCAACGCTGCACTCGAGGAGGGTGCGAGACAAACTTGACCAAAGAGGACAACTGTTAAAAACTGGCAACTACTATGACCTTGGAAATGACAAAAATGCAAAAAAATAAATGACAAGTGTTTATCCATGTGTAATCGACTCCCTTTATTGAGTTCACTGATAAACATGCAAACAAGAGTGAGGGCATAACGAGTATTTTTGGTAGCCTCACATGATATGAGATTCATCAAAAATGAATTTTGTGATAAAAACATAAATAGCAGAGGAGAGGGAGGAGATGGGTAGAGGTGGAAGGCCATGCCCCGTCTTCCCCATCTTCCTTGTGCCAGTTGATGTGCCCCCGCTTAATATTGCAAAGCACCCTGTGAATATAAATTTTAAAAAATATTACTTTCTTCAATTACTATTGCAAATATGACACAAACTACACCCTTTAACATGCAGCGTACACACCCTTTAAACATGGATAAGACTGTACACAAACAGAGTTGAAAGGTTAAAATAAGGTGCGGCCAATGTACACTTTGGCTATACCATTTATTTTCTGATGTTAGCTCAGTCGTCGTCATCGTCGTCTTCAGGGACAAAGATGTCATGCTCCTCCAAAAGAGCAGCGAAGTTCTTGCTGATCAAGGTTCCCACATACAGGAAAGGCACCACCACTGCTGTCATGCGGATAAGACCGAATGGGGTCTGGAAAATATGAAAGGGAACACTTAAGAGTTTAATTGCAGTGGGACACTTGAGCTATGGATTAGAATTGTGATTAATCCCCACCTCAGTTTGCTCTTTGCTTTGACAGAAAAGCATGTGTAGGCAAATTTTTGCCACTTGGCTACTAAAATAAAATTGACTTTAGTAGTAATCAGGATAACAAAGCCAAATTTTGTCAGCAGCAGGCTACACAAAACATTTTCCAAGGGTAGTATGCAGCATAACATACATTTTCAGGTTTAAAAAATGTGTATTTCAAAGTATTTTAATGGAAAAGCTTTGAATTAAAGCACAACATCAACTGACTAAACTGGGCTCCATGGTGGGCACTGCTTTATTCCTCAATTATTCCCTTGAGGGCCTGTTTTGAAGAGGGCCCCTGTGTTGAACTCGTTCATAATGTCAGAGCACATTTCCCTATTAATGAGTTTAATCAAATTCTGCATATCAAATCTTGGACAAGGTTATATATCGTAGCAGAGACGGATAGAAAGATTTGCCAAGAGAGGGAAGGATGTAAGGTTAATGGGGGCCCACACGCACATTTTAGCCCTTGGGCCCCACAGCAGTTTTATCTAGCCATGGGTGGAGCAATTCTTCAGTCATTTTGCACGATATATTTCTCTCAATGTAGCCTTTGGCTTTGGCCTTGAGATGAATTTTTCACTTCTGTTCCAATTATTTTGAATAATCTGAAAAATATATAAATAAATAAAAAAGAACTAAGGGACTATTGAGGTTTTCCATTTAATCTTGGTGTAATATAGTCACCTTGAGCCACAATATTAAACAGTCCCTCTAACACTGAGATGTTTGGAAGATTCACAGCTAACTCTGAATGTGCTGTTCATCTGGAAGTATATTTTGCGTATATGGACCATCGAAACCGAGATGTTTTACTGTGATGCAAACATGATGTTACATCTTTATATCTCATTTCCTCGGCCTTTCTTACATTATCAACGACGCGCAACGAATATGTAATGTTTAGCTTGCTCGAACAAAACCACTGTTCATAGGAAAATGTTCTACGCACACGGTATTTTAATTGCTAATATTATTTCTCCAACTAAATCAACTATGACTTGAATTAACAAAATAAGGGGTAATTACTTCCTGAAAGTACCTCTGTCCGTGTAAACACGCGTTCATTGGCTGACTTGAACAACCCAGTGGGTCTCCTGCCTTTCTATTCGACACAGCTGCTGTCAATCTACACTTAAATCCCGCCTACTCCCAGTCATTTTTTGGTCAGTTTTCACTCGGTATAGAGGCAGAATAAAACTCACTTTACTCGGTTTCGGTAAGATTGCTCCCGACGGCGTTGTTACTACGGTCCTACTTTGAGTCGCCCTGGATATGTTTGATGTTTTCGAGCCGGTGTTACGGCTCACTATCCCCGCATTTTTGGTGAGGAGTCGTAGCGGCAGTCGCAGCATACTCGTCGCCATTTTTCCAGTGGTGTAGGAGAGGGTGGGACTGGGATGATTTATATGGGTGCGTCATGACGTTTGCCAAAAAAAAGAAACTAAACTAAACAACAAAAAAAACAAAACAAAACAAAAAAAACCAAACAACCAAAAAACCAGCAACGCTAATAAATAATGTTGATGCATCAGTTGCATTAATCTGTTAGTTATACTGGAAATTATATCTCTGTGTCGTTTAACCAGTACATTTCTGGTTATTGTGATTTCCTCATTCCAATTCAATATACACTGCTATAGAGCCTAATTTAATTAATAACAACAAAGAGGTTAAAAAAAAAAAACAGAGTCAGAAAACTGATCATATTAAACCCATAATTTGACATTAAAAAATAAATACTTTGAAATGTTGCAAGTCTTCCAAGGTTTTTGTGTCGCTAACTGAAAGAGTTGACTTTGATAGTAAACTTTCGGAGACCGTTTATTTAGATTTATGTATGTCAAACATATTGGTACCCATTCACTGATAAAGCTCTGCATTATTTACCCAAATTAACATGTTACATTTCCTGCAGTAAAATTATTTTGATCTTTACTTGGTGATACAGTGATAAAAGGCTTGCTGTGTCATCATACTCTATTCAGAATAAAGTTAAGCTTATTTTTCAAGTTTCACATCAAAGTCAGCCTAAAGAAAGTTATATTTAAGCTACACGAGGCTGTTACGAGTATAAGGCCTATACATGTGTCACTTTGCCTTATTTAACAAAAAAGTTTACATTATACAATTAAAAACTTACACAGAGTAGCCTAGATACTTTATATACTAATTCAAGTATGTTTAGAGTGATGTGTGACTATCCTTTGGCCAACAAAAGTAGGCTACAGTCTATGAAAAAATGATTTTGTATTTCGCCAACAGAATTTTATTTGTGGTAGGCTACTGTGAAGTGAGTTTTGGAAAAAAAAAACAACTTTCGGTTTCATTTTAGCAAATAAGGTTTACAGGAAATATTTATATCACTGCAAATTAAAAATACATAACTTATAAACAATCATTTTCAAAAAAGAAAAAGTGATGTGGAATGGGTGCATTAGAGCAAACTCCGTTGAATTCCACAATTCAAACTCGTTCAGCTATAACTTTAACTTATGTTATTAATGATATATCTTGTTGTTTCACATAAAAAAAAATATGAATGTTCTTAGGTTTGGGCAAACTGATTGGGAATTAGTCGACCGAAAATCTACATTTGAAGAATAAAGCAACGTGGATATAATTAATGTGTAATATATATATACATAGGCTATTCCGAATACTTATCGGTTATTTATACAATACGCAACTGATCTGCACTTATATGTATGGCATTTCAATACAAAAACATGTATATTGATTTCCTAACAATCTGATAGTAACTTGTAACGTCACCAAACCGACCAGCGCGCGAGGCTGACTGCAGCACTTCCTCGAGGCGGGTTGACCAGAGCGCGCTCTGCGGCGACGCGCACGGAAGGGAAGTGGAAAGGCGGAAGAAAGGACGTTGAATAAACTTGCCAACTTCTAGCTGACTGGCTAGAAATACATTTAGATACAATGTTACAGAAGAACTGGTTACTTATTTCCACACAGATTTAGATAGCTAACCCACCGGCCCGTCTACACCAGTCACCGCTCGCTCTACTCGCCGCACGACACGAGCACGGGACTCCAGCAGTTTTCAAACAGACGGTGCACTTGCTCAGCCGACCTGAAGCCAACCACCGCCACAAAGTTACATTTAGCTGCTGTCAGAGTGCTGGGACAACCACTCATTTCTGCCAGCGTGACACACAACCAGCTCGCGTGTTTTTTCTCCTCGTGGGAAAAGTTGTCCGCGGTTGGTGGTGGTTGAGGAGCCGCCGAGGCCTGCGGTTCAGGAGGCTGCATGTGTGAAGACTGTTGCTGGCGAGGAGTGACTCACACAGCGTTAGCTAAACACACAGAAACATGTCGGCCCAGGCGCAGATGCGAGCGATGCTGGACCAGCTCATGGGGACGGGGAGAGACGGTGAGAGGCTGAGATCTGTGTCTGATCCGATCAGGAGTTTGTGTTGTTGCTAGCATTAGCCGGGAAGCTAACCTATATGCCAGACTGGCAGTGAGGCATGCTTTGCAGATCAAGCTAGCTAACATGAGGATAGCCAGCCAGCCAGCCGGCTAGCTACCTGTTGTGTTTGAGTGAACATGGCAAGTCAAGTCGCTTTGAACATCCTCCGTAACAAACATTAGAAATGTTAGCTCTGTACTTAGCCATGCTGGGTGTGCTCTTCTCTTCGTGGCTTCCTTTCTCGCCAGCAGAATCTGTCATTGATCAGACTGTATCCTGGTAGCTAACTTTTTGTATTAGCTGGTAAGGTAACAAATGTGTGACTTATTCATTACGCCTCAGTGAGTTAGTGAGCATCTTGCTGTGTTTAAGTCGTGGACTGTCGGACAAGTCAACATGTTTTTCTGCTCTTGTGGTTTTCTTTTTTAAGGAGATACCATGCGGCAGAGAATAAAATTCACAGATGAGAGAGTCTGCAAAAGCCACCTCCTGGATTCATGTCCTCATGACATTTTGTCTGGCACCGTGAGTATCACATCTATAAACAGAGAGCATTACTATGTCATGAAACAGCATTATTATGTTATGACACAGCATTACTACATCATGACTCTGCAGTCATAAAGTATTAGTACAGCTGCTGTCATTGGTCTACTCAAGTACATTGAACTTAAAATCACACAGTCCCTTTATGCACTTATGGGGTGCACAATTATATTATTTGAGCATTTGACCCCAATTCAAACGATACCTTTTAGTGATCGACAGAATATTGACCTGGAAGATCATCAGAGCCGATAAAACTAACAAATAGAAAAGTGTGGATAGTACACTCAACCAACACCAGGGAAGGCAGTTTGCAGTACATGCAAATGAAGTGTAAGCATGGGAGGAACTTTAACATTGTGAAACCTCAGGGAGCTATTTTTATCTGTTCATTTTTTATTTAAATTTTCACTTAAATTTCGAAAAAAAAAAAATGACAGAACTTGTGGAATGTGATGTTGAAAGTTTAAGGCATTTAAACAGAGTTTTGTGTTGGAGTTTCTGTCTCATTAAGTACTAATAATTAGTATTGGCCCCGAAATAAAAACCCAATATCAGTCAAGCCCTATTAAATTTGATGTTAATAAGCCTCAAAAGTAAAAGAAAAAAAAGGGGGGAGACAACTGCAGTTCAGGCCTGACCTATGAATAGTACCATATGTCCGCTGTGGTTTAGGTCAAAGATCACAGCCAGATTTTGCCTGTAAACAATTGAATGTAACTTTTAACAGCTGCAGTTCCAACTCCATTAATCTAATGTAAATACAAACACCCTCGAATGAAAGCAGAGCTGGCAATTTTACCTCAAAATCACTAGTTCATTTCAAATATGCTGGAGTTAAAAACAGACACAAAAAATGTGCTTGTGTCTCAAGACTGCAGTGTACATCACCATGTAGTATTGATGCAGTTCAGAAATATATGCTTCGTTCTAACGGAGCTAGTGTTTATGACGTGGAAAGTTGTGTACATGGGGTTGTGAACTCGGAGCACTCAGGAAATTTCTGAGGACGTTAATACCACATCAGGGTTCATATGGTCGCTTCTCATGAACACGGTAAACACGACCCCATTTGAACGCAGCAACAGTCAGCTCAAAAATCTGGCCCTGCAGCACCGTGATTCAAAGGCTGTCACTTTTACAGGTACTAAGGTGATGGCATTTAAAATTTGGAAATTACTGGCAAGACAAATCTCAAGATGAGTGAAATGATAAAGCATATGAACACAGTGCATGGATGTCTCTCTGATCTCTGCAGAGAATGGATCTGGGAGAGTGCATGAAAGTCCATGACTTGGCCCTCAGAGCAGACTACGAGATCGCCTCTAAGGAACAGGAGTACTTCTTCGAACTTGATGTGAGTAGTATACGCACACACACAGCCCAACACCCCTTCCTTGTACTGAGTAACACAAATCTAAAGTGAGCACAGGTCAACTGCCAAAATGAGTTTTGAAAAAACATACACTAGAATCACTGGTCATTGATGTGTTTTTTTTTTTTTTTTTCGAGTCGTCATTGTCACGCCTAAATCACTGGGACCTCTGTGAGTCTTTTAGTAATGATACAACCCTTGCTGTCTATAACATCTGATAAAATATTCTGACGTTGGTATGTGAACAGATCACTACCAAGCACCACCTGTAACGTTGCTGTTCAGAAACATCGCAGCTTGTTGGACTATTGGACACAAACAAGCACAGATTCTTGTTGAACTAGTTTGTCACATGAACATTGTGATTTTACTGTTTATCTCATGATCATCACAGTGCAGGATGAAATGATTGTCACTTTGTGACTTGTGTGGTAAAATCTTGTCACATGCTGTTGTAGCCCATCATGCTCTGTTTTAAAACTCACAGATTTATAACATGGATCATATTTTATCTTCTCACCCATCCTCATAGCAACGTCAATACAGCAGCTTTTTTGTTTTCCTGAGCTCACAGTTCTGTTTTTCAGTTTCAACACCTGCTAATCCCAGTAGTATGTATCTTTACTTAAACTACACTTGCTCATCTTGTCTATTGCCTTTTAATATTTTTGATCCAGCATCCGAAGTCTTACAAATTGGTTGCCAATATTATCCAATTGACTGATGAGGCTGCTTTGTGTCAAACCAAGGAGAGTAAGTTTGATGAATTTTAAATTAATTCAGACTGTGTAAAAGTGTCAGTCAATGACCATCTTGAAGAAAGTAGTTTGGCTGTCACCTCCTACGCTGTTTACGTGATGATCTAATGACTGCATAAAATTAACAGCTCAGTTTTGAATGACTTTTGCTCAGTAAATTCACAGGACTGTTCTCCAGAGCAGCAGGTCAAAGCTGTCTCACAGTGACGTCTCCATGGTTCCTGCCTCAAAACTGACTGTGGGAGGGGATTTAATGTTAATAAGCAGGTCAAGTCAGACTGCTCTCTGTTATGGAGTTTATCTTTGCCCAAATCAAAAGTCTAAAGATAACAGTATGCTGCACAGATTGCAGAACTGTCGTGACAAACGAATAGTATTTGGCTTTGGTATGGAAATTGATTTGGTTAGATTAGGGATTTAACTTATTAGTCTTTGCTGATAAAAGTGCTTCTGTTGAATTGTGACCGACACTATGAGTAGTTGGAAGTCAAATTTTAAGGATGATTGAGGGCAGGATGGGAGGACATGATGTGTCTGAGGAGGATTGGTGTGAGCTCAGCAGATGAACCTTGTTGGCACACAGTTAATAGCAGGCAGAGACCAAGCGTACATATACACATAAAGAATTCTATTTAGGACTGATCACATTTGTTTAATAAAGTTTTGTACAGCAAAGAAAAACATTTTAACAAATCAAAACAGGTTAAACATCTCTCTAGATTAGAATAGCCTTTATTGTATCCTTCAGGAGAAATTTGTCTTGGACATATGAGAGACACGGGCAACACAGCCACATACATGTACAGTGTTTAGTACATATTTAAAGCACCCAAAAACCCATTTATCTTAACAACATCTGTGTTCTCTGGCAGGCTGCTGAACACCTTCAGTCTTTCATCGCTGACTGCGACCGCAGGACTGAGCTGGCCAAGAAGAGACTAGCAGAGACGCAGGATGAGATCAGCGCTGAAGTGGCCGCAAAGGTGACAAACTCACTGTGGACACTGTTAGTGCGATTATCATCAGGTCTTTATGAATGCTGTGCACCTTTAAAACGGGGTGTAATTCATCTTTTCCACTCCACCTGGTTATCGTGAATCTGTGCAAAGTAACTTTTTTTTTCTACAGCTTGGAGCTTATTTTTTGTCTCTTTTTTCTCCTGCCATTAAAATAAGGCTGAACGTGTCCATGAGCTGAACGAAGAGATCGGGAAGATGCTGGCTCGGGCGGAGCAACTTGGGGGTGAGGGGAATGTAGATGAGGCCCAGCAACTACTAGAAATGGTGGAGAAGACTCGGGGCTTAAAGAAAGAAGCAGAGGTCAGAAAGTTAATAATTCCTTTGCTGTGAGCGATTCATTGTTTTTGAATAGATAGATATTTTTACTTACACGCCACCAACAAGACTGGAGACATTAGTTTCATTCTGTGAAAATTTTATGATTTGTGTCAACAGTGACTCATCATTTTTTTTTCACTTGAGTGTAAGTAAAAGCAGTTAAAATATAATCTCTTATCAAAGTGGATAATGTCAGAAATCATCATTTTTATTTAACAAGGCGTGTCTTGGATTTTAATAGGCGTTGTATTTCCTTACAAAACGTACACTCTAGTCCAGTCTCTTTTTTTTTTTCTGTGAATTTGCTTCACAATTATATAACTTTTGTTGTTGCAGGATGTGTACAGAAACTCAATGCCAGCCTCCAGCTTTCAACAACAAAAACTACGGGTGTGCGAGGTGTGCTCTGCCTACTTGGGTCTTCACGACAACGACCGTCGTCTAGCTGACCACTTTGGGGGCAAACTGCACCTCGGCTTCATTGAAATCCGCGAGAAGCTTGAAAAGCTTAGGGTAAGTTGCGCACTGAAAATGTAGAGAACTGCTTTAAATGCCATGTTTGTTGTTCAAAAAGGCATTTCGTCTTTTGCATTATTTGTATTTTACTGAATGTAGAACAGTATCAGCTGCAAGTGTTTTTCCGTTGAGCGCTGTTTTTGTTTAATGCAGAAAGCAGTTATAGAGAAGCAAGAAAGAATGCGAATGAGAAGACGAGAGGAACGTGAAAGAGAAGACGAAAGAGAGCGACAGTGGGAGTTGGAGCGGGAGCGAGAAAGGGAGCGGGAACGAGAACGGGAAAGAGAGCGAGAATGGGAGAGAGAACGAGAAAGGGAGAGGGAGCGTAGGAGGTAAGAAACGGTCCGACTCCAATCATTACTGCTTACAGAGAAACATTTCAGTGTCGTCTGCAAACTGTCTGATTTTGTGCTCCTGTCGTAGGTCGAGATCCAGAAGTGGAGAACGATATGCGAGGTATGTCTGCTTTGACCAGAATCTCTTTGTCAGACGTGCGATTGATATAATAATTTCACCAAATATACCAATTCACGCCGCAACATACTGCTTTAAACTTGTGCACCGATTAAAAACTTTAGACATTAAACATTTGTGAAAACTCAACACAAGACTGACAAGTAGCTAGTTGTGTGTCATGATGTAATTTTATTAAGAATATAGTTTTATATGAAGAACTATTAGCATTAAAAACATCAACACAAGGTTTGTTTAGAAAGCCAGCTGTGATACAGCAGTGTTGATATTGAAAAAGATATTTGCTTTTGTACCAAAACTTGGTATCATAAAAAAGTAAGCAGGAAACAGTTTAGAGGCTGACATGGATCTACTATAATGCAATGGCACATGTGAAGTAGTTTGAGTAACAGCTGTCAGTATTAATTAAGAATGTACTGCAGCTTCTTGTAAGAGCAGTCAAGATCAGGACAGCAGTGCGATTATACCACTTTTTATTGCCACACGGACGTTTCAGGCCAGAGGCCCCTCTTCAGCATGTATGTTCGGCAATATCACAAAGACAGCCCACAGGTGGGGTTAATTATAAGTTAATTATAAGAAAACACCTACAGTGCATCCCAGCAGGGGGCGCCAACAGTGTTCAGACACAGAATCACAGTAATAAATAAATAAAATAATAATAGCAACAAAAACAGTAACCATAATAATAATGGCATAATAATGATAATAAAAAATAAACAAATTTTAAAATTGTGTAAATAATTTTTTTTAAAAAACTGTTTTTTACTAACTTCTTTGCAGAGCCATACAGTGATCTAAAATTAATGTACCCCATCTGGTCAATCAAAACTGAGTGATTTCTGTGGAAATAGTGTCACCAGGGTTTCTGTTACATAGATGGTTTCAGTGGTGGAGCTGAAAGAAATGAGCTTCTGGATTATCTTGCTTGAAGTGAAGACAACACCACCTCCAGCTAATCACAGAAAATAGAATATTAAATAAAACGGTTGTGCTGTGTGGCATAGCAGGACTAGCTGTTGTGCAGGCTGTTATCTACCAGCTACACTGAGTATGAGACAGAATGTATGAGGATGTTTCAGTGTAAAGCCTTTATCTGATAATCAGTCGCTTATAGCAGTGCAGCTTACCTGTTTTTTTTATTTTAATTATTTTTCTAGGGACGGAGGCACTTCATCCTCCCACCGTTCAAGACGTCACCGCGCTTCTCGTTCCAGAGAAGAAGGCGGCGATCGGGATCGGGAGAGAGAGAGGAAACATCGACACAAGGACAGGCATCGCTCACGCTCCCACTCTCACAGGCGCAAAAGAAAGAGGTGTGGCTTTAATCCATCACTGAGAGTCCAACTCCTTAATTAGCATTAAACTCAACTTCATACAGTTCTCATAATGTAACAGTGACCAGTGCAGCAGCTGCCATGTTGAGAAAACATGAACCGAGGGAAAGCAGGCAAAGTCAATAGATGGTGATAAAGTCGATCATAAAATCTCCACAACATCATTCTGTTTTGCATTTTTATGTGCTGCACATTTATTCTGAAATACTTTGAGCTATAACTCTCGCTTTAAAAGTGCTCAGTAGATAAAATGTATCGTTATCATTATTTCTGTCTCTACTTTAAGCAGTGTCATAACAAATTGTGATAGTATTTTTTAACCATTTTGGCCATTTGTTAGAGTGAAACGGTCAGTCTTATGAAAGATCACTAAATAACTGTGAAAATAATCATGTTCAGCTCTAGATTAATTTAGAAATGAATCAAGATTTAATTACTACTGCAGCTTTATCACAGTAGTCACAACTACCATTCAAGATTCAGAAACATAATTTTAGATTTTTTTTAGAAAATAGTTGTATAAGGACATCGCCATGAACTCCTTATTTTTGTTGTGCTGAAAAAGCCATCCAGTTTTTAGGCTATGAAATTGAGTTTTCACTGTTTACACTCTTTCATGTGAACAATATAAGTCCCCAATCTAGTATTTAAAGATTATTTTTTGCGATGATAATCAATCTGTGGCTGATTGTTTTTCCCCAGGTCCTCCAGAGACAGATCATCTCACACCCGCGACAGAGAACCCTCGCCATCCCAGGAGAGGTGTAGAGAGGGCGCAGCAGGAGAGGGGTGGCGTGAGGACAGAGCGGAGTGCGGAGAGTGGGAGGACAGGGAGAGGTCCCCGTCCTCGAACACAGCCAGGGGCAGGGAACGGGAGAGATCCCTGTCGCTGGAGCGGGACAGACGCTCCAGCTCCGAGGAGCGAGAGTCCGGCGAGATATGAACAGGAGTGGACACCTCCAAAGTCTTTGATTTGGATATATTCATTAGTCGAAGGAGCATGGAGAGCTGAGAGTGTGTCGGTGGGAATGTGTGTGTGTGTGTGTCGGCTTTGTATGTGTGTTCATGTTTAAAGAGGGACATGTACATTAGCAGGGGGTGAATGGTGGGAAGGTAAGATGGGGATGAGGGAACAACCTCTGTGGTGGCGGTAAAGGAAAACATGCAAAATCAACTTTAATAAGACTGAATTGAGAGGCTAGCGTGACCTGGAAGCAGTACAGTCATTTTTTATTAATGCCATCTTGTTGATCTCATGTACAGTTCTTTTAGAAGTGATGAGCGAGCAAGGAGACAGCTGCCCTACTTTGTCTGTTTTTTATTTTACTCACATGAAGTGCTGTTATTTTTTTTATCATTAGTTGGACCTTTAATGTCGATGCAGTTCTTCTCGTTCCATTAGGAATCAATCGGTTTCAGTTGCTGCGGATTCATTTACACCGGTTGGGCTCACTGGTGTGGCATCCCTCACAGTAATGTTTGAAATGAGCTGTGAATGACTGAAGGCACTTCTAATGTTTTATTTGCTGCCTTTAAGCCATAACAATCTGATCTGGGAAATCCGATTCGCATCCCCGAGCCTGCCTTTGATTCAGGATGCAGTGATGAAGTTACACTTTGAAAGTACACTCACTCGCCCCCCGAAAGAAGTCATCCAGATATCTCCACTCAGCTCCTGACATGCCATACAGACCACGTGCATATTTACATACTGATTCGTAAAGGCCCAGGGACTTTTTTGTCCTGTTTGCTGTGATTCAACCTGGATGTACTGCGGGAATGTACTTTGCTGTGCCACCATTAAGTGAATAAAATTTTCTGCTTCTATTCAAACACCATGCTTCATACATATTTCTCTTTAACGTCACCTCCTGTTTATGCAATTTGGACAAATACAGTGTGTGACAACTAAAGTAATGAGGTTAAAGAGCTTGTGTTAACCCTCCTTTTGCTTTACTGATGTCCATACAAAAACTTTTTTACAAAGAAAACCAAAAAAAAGGTTTTGTTTGTCTTTTTTTTTGGTCCTATTATTAATCACAAGTATAAAAACGTGTTTAAATTAGTTTTGGTTTGTTGCATGTTTAGGTTTATAAAAACTCATCCCACTAAGACCAGAAAATTAATTTTATTGTATGGTAATAGTATGGGATGATTTGTGCATCTAACTGTGAAGTGGTGGAAATAGTATTAATCTTTTCTTAAATAAAAGTAGCAACACCACAGGATAGAAATCCTTGTACAAGTAAAAATCCTGCGTTTTTTACTGTCTTAAAAGTTCAAGCTGGAGGTCACTGGAGCCCCACAGATACGATATAATCATGATACCTGGGTCATGATGCTATATTATTGCGATTATTACCCATTTTCTGACATGCTGAGTATTGCAGTAACAAATGCTGTGATTTATTACCTCTTTTCAACTGCAAATTGAAGTGAAAGTTGTTCATCTCACTTCAGTCACTGTAATTGCAGCAACTTGTATCTAGAGGACTGGAAAACATTTGATTTTATTATTTTAGTAGGCCAGCTAAGTTTAATTTGTATTTGCAATATTAACCATTTACATCATTTAAAAAATCCATACTTGGTGTTTGTGTGGTGTTGCATTTTTTCCCCACTCTGAAAGTTATTTTAAGTAAATGTACAAAAAATATTAATATTATTATGGACTCAAAGTACCAAATTACAAGTACTCATGCAAAACAGCCCATTTAGGAATAAAATATGCTATAGTATTGCATTATAGTTATTGGTGCATGCCGTGGAAGCATCACTAATCTTATAGTTGGTAAAAATTGGGAGTATTTAACAACTTCATGTACAGTGGCTCAGTCCATAAAAATTCACTATAATGCATTGGTTGATGATACTTTGCATTAATATTATGATTCTGCAAAGTAGCTATGATATAAAACTTTCAAATTAAAAACAAGGATAAAGTAAAATAAAATGGAAAATATAAAAGCACGTAAAAAAGTTACCTCAAAGCTGTACTAAAGTGTACAGTAGTTGCAGCTGTGGCTCCTTTCAAGCTGATATTTCCCGGTCAAGAAGAAAAACAGCTGCATTACTGCTGCAGCATTTTGCTCCAGGAGTGCTACCATAAGGAGTGACGTGCAGCTCAGCCAGCAGCCTGTAGGGGGCAGAAGACAACTGCATGTACGTCCTTGTAATAGATCCATGGCATGTACTGGGAAAACGTCATGACGTCATCCGGCGTAAGCGCCGTGACGTCAGACGCACGTTCGGAAAAGAAGCGCGAGGGAGCATGAAATGCCTGAAATGACAAGAGACTGGCTTCACGTCGTAAATTTACCAAACGTAGGATTGTTTTTAGCCTTTATGTCAAGATGTCGTTGTTGAAGCCGTTTAGTAAGCTGCCCGGGTTGAAGACAGCGAACATCTTGGTGAGTTCGTCTTTATGCATTTTATCTTCAGCCACTGACAGTTGCGGTCAAACCGCCGTGTTTTGGGATCTGTTATGTCGACTTGTTGAAAACAAACCAGCTGATACGATGTTGAAGCTGTTTTAGCTGCTCTCAGGTGGAGCCAAAAGGAAAATAACCGTGTTTCAAAGTGGTATACGATAGCTCAATCACTAGAGTGGATTCTATTGCACATTTATGGATATTTTTGTACATGTTTCACAACAATAACTTGTTTATCATGTTAAACTGTTTCTGAGTATGTTTGTCTTTCTCTCTCCTTTCACTCACATTTTCTCTGTTGGCATTCTGCCTTTTTCACCAATTTTTGAACCATTTGAATAAGTGCATGGGCCACCACTGGCTGACACTTAGAAATAGAGATTTATAGATGTCACCATTTGGATTATTGTATTTTTTTTCTGATTAATACTTTTCTCTTGTGTTTTAAAAAAATGGTTATGCATTTCTTTGCCATAAAACTTAGAACTGCAAAAGTGTTCGAAAGACTAAATAAACCTGCCCTTCCTTAAGCCCTTTAGCATCTTTGGACATAATTATTTTCTTTACCAATATATAACCATATAACCGCTGACAAAAAAGCAATATTTGAACCAGCACATACTTGGC
The DNA here is from genome assembly GCF_008729295.1 of Plectropomus leopardus. Lineage (NCBI taxonomy): Eukaryota > Metazoa > Chordata > Actinopteri > Perciformes > Serranidae > Plectropomus > Plectropomus leopardus. The sequence goes on from NC_056466.1 coordinate 29,721,934, forward strand.
ACACTTCTTTTTTCAGGCTGCATGGTGCAATGGACAACTTATAAGTGCCTGTCCCCTGATGATTTATCAAACAAAGCAGTCAATATTACACATAACTGTAGTGCAACTTTTCATACAAACATGGAATAATTTCTGTGTATTTTTTTGTTGAGGAAATTACAAATTTTGAGGAACCAATAAGATTTTTGTTGCTGAAGGTGTTTTGCTGGGCCTGATAGACCCAAATCAGCAACAGGTGCCCAGCCCAAGCTCTCTAAGAAAAAAACTCCCAATGACCATCAGAACAACCTCATGGACATGTGAAGGAGAGATCTCAAAGAGAGATCCCCTTTCCCCGGACAGCTGGGTGTGTGTGCACATTAGTAATTCCATACTTGTGAGGACCAATTTTATAAAGTCAAGTCTTACTCCCCAAAAAGTTACTCTCTGGGGTGTAAGAGTAATTAATCCCCACAGACAAAGAAGAACTGATGCACGCATGTTGGGCTGAGCGATAAAACGATAATGATTTCAATCCCGAAATAACTTTTCCTCGATTGAACTATGAGATAAGGTTAATAGAATGTCGATAGAACGCATTTCAGCCATGTTTTGACAGACAACACGAACAGCCAATGATAATAAGAATAGCGCCGCAGTGAACCAAATGCAGTAAACGACTTTGACTCTAGAATACAGCTGAGCGTTTGACAACCGAGTCATATGTGCTTCCACAGGGTTTCATCATGGCGGATCTACTCAAAAGTTGTTGTTTTTTTCCTGAGTAAAATGATTAATAGCACAGACCTTTCACAGAAGTTCAAACCTCTCCTGACTGCAGGACTCTGACTTGAACTTCTGTGAAACGTCTGTGCTATTAATTATTTTACTCAGGAAAAACATTTTTTGAGTAGGCCTACTTCTCCTATAGCTGCCAACAGCTTGCCAACATTCCCAGTTAGAGAATGGGTGAAAATAAGGTAATATCCCTGTGGCCCCAGGCCCTCCAAAAATTACATTTGCCCCTGTTATTAATAATGAGAGCTCAGTGCGAGTGGCTGGATGAAACATGAGTGATGCGTCCTGGTGTTTCTAAATAATTCCATCCAAAGTCTGATTAAAACCAGAAGCTAACATAAAGTAGTCTATGGATGTCTAAAGGAGGCACTTCCCACCTCTGCAAATTTAGCTGTTTCAGACACTTTGGTGCTATGAAGAGAAGCTCCGCTCTGTTTGTCTGTCTCACTGCGCTTCCTTGGATTTTGAGATGTTTCTAGGATTTTAGGCAATTTCTAGAATCTTATGACAGTTCTGGCATTTTAGGATGTTTATAGGATTTCAGGATGTTTCTAGGACATTAGAGGCTTAGCTAGGACTCTGGTGGGGATTTGGGGGATCCTCTACTTTTTTTGATAAAAAAGCTCTATTTTGATGCTGTTTTATGCACTCTGCACCTTATGCATTCTGAAAGTACAAAAACAGTTCCCAATGTGCATCAGTTTACTTTGGGAATTAAAAAGAGGGGCCACCTGGCACCCTATAGGGGAACAGAGTTGGCCCGCAGGCTGTAAATTGTGTGCATTTAAAAAGGCACAAAATTGAGCTTGTTTTTTAAAAAAACAAATGTCCTCAAGCCATCAAGATATCAAGATAATACTCTTTTAGCTTAGAATAAAACACGAGATTGTTTAGCATACAGTCTTAAGCAATAAACCCCCCCCCCCCATTCAGAGCAGTCCAGAACTGGACCTGCTTCATGGGTCCTTGACCACAGAGTCTGCCGTGTTGTTTCTAAAGTAGCCCAGAACTAACAAATCAATCACTGGCTCATGATAGGGCCAAATTTCATGTCAGCCACTGTTGTTCTCCTGCACGCTTGATTCATGTGAGAAGTTTCAGTTCTGCAACCTCACCACAGGATGTCACTATATCCTATACACTGGACCTTTAATCAAGACGTATGCCATCAGATGACGTTAAAAATAATTGCTCTCTGAAATATGGTACCAGCACCCACTGAAGAAAATTTAGGCTACTGTGTTACTTCCCCCCACATATTCAAGTACACATTAAGCCATGTTTTCAAAATGCATCTTTAGTTGGTGTTAAGAGTGTTCTTTTGCACTTTTTGATAGCAGTGTGTTAAAGTGCCAAGTGTTATCACCCAGTTTTGTGCTGACTTGAAGTGTTTTTCCTCCAGCTGGTGGAGAGCGAGGAGCAGTTTCAGCAGAGTTTAGCAGACGCCTTGGTGGAGGAGACTGCTGTCACCGTGAATGTGTGAGTACAGCTCCGTCCTTTACGAACTGCTGAGATCAGCTGTGTGTTACAGCACATGGTCATTAAACACACAGCTGGAAACACCATCTGCTATACTGCTATTGAAACTAGATAATGCATGTTGTTTTTTTATTGTGTATATGTTAAACCATGCAACTGCACCTATTTATTCACTAGCAATTGAAGGTTCAGCACAACACAGTTATGCTGTGTTCATTGTATATTGGAGACATCATAATTATCAGTTTGGGCAGGTAAATATTGTTCACATCAAGTTATATTTACAACCAGGAAACTTTTTTTCTGAAAGCTCTGATATCAGACTTAGCACTTAATAATAGGGCTTATGAATACATGTATAGTGAATGCATAAGGCCTTTCTCAGCCTGTGTTCTTGACGGTACCTGAGTTCTTGTGGACTCGTGAAGCGTCATCAGTCACAGTCCAAATGCTGTTCCAATTCAATTACAATTACAATTTTGAAATTACTAGTTGTCGTTTTGGAGAGTGCTGCTTTACAATTTTTTTTTTCAACGATGGGCCTTTTTCTGCTCCAGGCTTTTTATATGATGACTATAGACCTAGAAATACTCAAAATATATACAAATGTATAAATATTATTTATAATAATGATTAATAGGATACACACACACAGAAATATTTATTTATGAATGAATGAATGAAAAGTAAAGGAGGCAGGCTTGTGTTTATATGAGATTTTGTGTAATTATACACACTACAGTGAAGATATTTGGTTATGCTAAGCACACTGCTGTTCCAATTGCAGAGTGAAAGTGCTGTGCCCTCCTGTCTTCGGGAGTGTGCACTCTTCAGTTGAGCTTGCCGAGCTCAAACTTCCAAGTTCACAAGTCCGAACTTGGCGAACTTAGTATTGAGAAAGGTCCATAGTATATTTAACCATGTACGACCACCTCGAGTTGTCTTATTAAATGAACACACAAGCGGTAAGACATGGGTGTCTTTCCCTTAGACACTATCCATCCTATGTGACGTGAACACAGAATTATCACCCGTTTGCTACATGGTAGTAACCATATTCAACCCTTTTATTGATATTGGTAACCATGTTTAACCCTTTTATTGCAATCATCAGGAGACTAGCTAAGAGTCTTCCTCTGCCCATGAAGAATGATGAGAGCCGTCCAAGGATAGACCTGGTGGTGTTTATCATCAACCTAGCCTCGGAGCTCAGGTAACTTTCAAATCTTTTTCAGCTTTATAATTTAATCCCCTCACCTGGACACACACAGATAAAATATCTACATTTGTAGATTAAGTTTGCCTGAATGAAACTCAATTCTGTTTGCATGTTGTCCTTCAATAATGTTCTCAGCCAGAGCTGGGTTTGTTATTTTTTTTTTACACCAAGAGCTTCTCTTTTCATCTTCACCCACACATTAGTGTTAAACTTAGACCAGTTGTTATTACATGATGAGAGAAATCAGAACTCGATAGCATGGTGTCCACTTCTTTGTTAAAATAGAACTATTGACTTCCTAATTAGTCTGTCCTTGAATCAAAATGTAAACACACATTTTCACATCCAATTAAATTACAAGACCTAATTTCATCATTGTATAGAAAGGTGCTCTTAATTCCTCAAATATGGTTTGTTCCTAATTAATTGTTAAAATATAAAATGATCTCATTCTGTGACATGTATTTATTGTTTTGTCATAGTTTCCAGTCAGCAGAAGCTTCCCTAAAATATTTGGACCCTGGATATTTTCTCGGAAAAGTCTGCTTCATGGTCACTAATGGTATGGTTCAATTTTTAACTTTTTATTTGCTGCACTCGGCTCCTTAATAAATCACTTGAACGAGGACAAAACAGGAGCATAAGGGATGAAATGGAGCGTCAGTTCTCTAAGATGGGTCTTTTTTTTTTTTACCATTTCTATATACTGTACCTCAGTCCTTTCTGTATTGCTGGACAGTGACTAACTTTTAGTCCAGCCTGTCTGTGTCTCTCTCTCTCTGATCAGCTTCCCTCTCCTCCATCTGTCTGTTGTAGCTCGTAATGCTTCGGTCCCCACGGAGCGCCTGGACGCTGTCAGAAAGCTGGCTGCATCTCTGCATTGCCCCTTGCTGTTTGCAGAGGATCAGGTTTGCATCATCTTTTGTCATAGACATTGTGATTTGACTCAGATTTATGATGATGATTACCACAGTGGAAAAAGGATGACTGCTGTCGCAATAACAACCAACAAGGGCTAAACTAACAAGATAAAAAGCACACATACACAACCCCTCATAAAACTAGAATTACCACCTCTGGGTTGTATGCTGCCAGAACCTGTCGAGTTGCAGTTCAAAAACCAGTAACCTGTGCGGCACTTCTTCTGCCACTAGACGGCAATACCTGTGACCAATCACACCTGAAGCACTTTTTGCACTTACTAAGGGTTTTTTTCCTTAAGTCTTAATTCTTGCTTGTGTTGTACGTCGCTTTGGATAAAAGCGTCTGCTAAATGAAATTGTAGAATTGTAGAATCTCAGAGGCATCTTGAGGTAATTTCACCAAATTTGGCCCAAATGTTTTCTTTTGACTCAAGGATGAACAGATTAGTGACCTAACAATATGTTTTTGGCCAGAACTCAGGAAGTTGTGTGCTGATTATGACAAAATTTCACACAAATCTCTAATAAGATAAAATGAAGAAGAGATGGCATTCTATATCAAAAAACACTTAGATCACAAACACTTTGCTGAACATTATTCAATATCATATCGCAGGAATAGAAGGGGAGACATTTAGTCAGGTACTGAATTGGTGACACTAATGTTTTACAATTTGTAACTTCTTTGGAGCAACTTACATATTCAAGGCATTGTAAACTGTCGTGGCAACGAAGTCTGAACAGACTTGTATGTAAACTGCAACTTGAGTTGTTAGTGTAGGCATACAACCACGGGGTGGTTGTTGTAGTTCGATTAGTCTCGGTATGTCATCGTGAGATTAGTCTCAAATAGAGCATGATGAACCCTGCAGAAAATATGTGGAAGCAATATTTGCATGTGGATTATGCAGCAGTGTTTCTGCAGTTTAGGGTCTGTGCTGATGTTGTTTATAGAACACTAAATGTGTCTTTACGTGGTTCCCGTGGATCCTTAATAAGTCAGAAAAGGCATTGAATTCAATAATCTTAAATAATGGCCTTAATTGGTATTAAAATGACTTAAATGAATCTTTCAAAATACTTGCAAATGCTCACACATGGGAAGTAGGATTTTATAAATCTTCTTTTTTCTGATGTTGCATTGTAAAATCTCCCAAAAATTGGTAGCATCTATTTTATGTGAAATTCAATGTATTCCTTTTTTTAAACCCACCATGATGGGATTTTTACACACAAAGTGAGAAACTCAAAATTGCCATTAAAAAAACAGCCAAAGATAAAGGTTTCCCACTTCTATTTGTAAACCCAATAGATACTTACTTTGTAATATAATATGTTAATTTTTTTTATGTGTTCCACTCTAAAAAGGGTTGTTTTTTTCACATTTGTCATAGATAATTTAACTTTTTCAAGGGACAAAAAACCCCATTGATTTTCATGTTACAATAAATATTAGGGAAAAATAAAATTCAAAGTTCCTTCAGTTTTGGTTGTTAGAAAATGGGTCTTAAATTTAATTCCAAGTGGCATTAGAAAGATTAAAATATCTTAAGTCTAATTTACCTGAAGCTGCAGGAGGCCTGTCTTTAGTGTGTTGTTCTGTTTCTTATAAAGTAGTCTTGTGTGATGTTCTTCCCCTCCAGACACCAGATGGTGTGACCAATGCTACAGAGAGGCTGCTGACCATCCTGAAGGTGGCAGCCGGCCTTGTTCCCATGGCTACCGCTCTCTACCTGTCCAACCTGACTTGCTGCACCGTGCCCCCAGACATCGACCAGCCGAGCTTCGATTAGTTCCCGTGGATCTTTGCTTTTGTCTTGTCTGGCTTTTTCATGTCTATATTTATGTGTAGTTGTCCACTGTGACTGGACTTTCCATACTGATAACACATTTTGTATTTTATTTTCTCTCTTCATTTTACTCTACATGTTTGTGCTTTGACTATAAGCCACTGCAGTTTTCTGTCTTCTCCCTGCAGTCATCGTTTGTATTTTCCCATAAGTGCAGATCAGCACTACTGGTTTGTGAGAGGTTTTTAACCATCTGTGGGGTGAGAATTTGACACGTAATCACTTGAACTAAATAGCTAGAACTGAATACCGCACAAATATATTATAACTCACCACAATCAACCTCATAAACAGTTCTTCCTTTTGTTCCATGAAGAGCACAGCAGGTCTTTTTCACAGAAGACATTTTGACATGTCAAAGCAGAAAAACAGGTGTAAATAATAAGATTAAATTAGCTGTAGTTGTGACATCACAACTTTAAGGAAGTCTTAACAGCTTGTTTAAAGGCACAGTTTGTGAATTCAAACTGTATGCATTTCTCTGTATACAGAGAAATGCATACAGCATCAGAATACTTTCAAATTATTATGTGGCACTAACCTGCTTTATAATAAATAAAAACAAAACATGGAAATCTGACTTTTTTCAACATGGCACCTTTCATAAATTGCATACTGATACACTTTGATTTCTCATTTAACAGTTAATATGCCAACTATCTGCTGGGCATTGACTTATACTGGTATAGTTAACATTTTTAGTGCCACAACGATCACATACAATACATAAACAAAACAAGTCTTACCTAGGTGATTTATAATTCTTTAAATTGGCTGGTTGTTCCTTTCCTTTGAAAGACAAATATACAGCTTTAGTTTGAATAAGTACATTGATTGTAAGGAACAAAATCTTTATTGGGAACAAGCCCTCTCACAGTTTAAGAAGATTGCAGGGTTCCCATAGAACAGATAATTCAGATATCGTGAGGTGAGAGTTTAAGGGGCCCTATAAAAATGGCTATGTCAGTTGTTCCCTGACCAAAATATAACCTAACTTTGGAGTGTTATTTAGCCCCTTTTTACAATGAGCAGTCATGGTTGTGCCAATGGATGCCTTTGGTTGTGTAGTTTCACAGTGCGCCACAGCCTCTTAGAGACACTAAAGCAGTAATCGTATCAGGGTGCCTGTAATTGATTTGACCTCTGTGCCATCAGCCATTGGTCAGACTTCAGAGGGCGGACAATGTGGGGGGAGGCAGAGGTTTGCCCCCCTCCCAGAGTGTGACCACAGGAACTGTGCCTGGCATCACGTCTGCATACATGCACTGACACACACACACTATTAATAGTTAGATTATCATCATGGCAATCATCCATCGTACAATCAAACATTGTTTTGGCATCAAGTCACAAACTGTAAGGACATCAAGGAGGCTGTGGGATGTGAATGTCAATGATAACACAAATACCAACACTTTAACCCTCTTTTTACACATTTACAGTAAGTCATCATAAATAGTAACACTTGACCAGCCATAAAAAAGCAGTGCCCTGAGCTCGATGCTCACGTGTTCACAATAATAATGCTATAATGTAGAGCTTTAACGTGTGTAATATTTATATTATATTCGTTGTCTTTTAGCATGTTAGCATGCCAACATTTGCTAATTAGCCAAAAGCATGGAATGTCATTCATTTTGCAGGTGTTTGTTCATGAGCCAAAAGACTAAAGAAGGGCTGTCAGAGTTAACACGTTAATTGCGATGCAATTTAGGTCTGTACATAATCCCGTTAATTGCCTGCTGACATTCCGGTCTTGAAGAGGCCATGCGGGGCGGGTTTTTTAAGCTAGAGTGACAATAGTGGTGTTGAATCAAACTAGAAGACCTGAGGAGTCCAGTAATTCCATGTTAGCGTCTCAGGAAGGGGGTTACCTAATGCTGTAAATTTAAGCTAAATTTTGACGATGGAAAATGGCATGGTCATTTCACAGGGTTGATCTCTTGAGATATCTAAATAAAAATGGGTTCTGTGGCTCGCCATGAGTCTTCCCTTTATAGAAATGCTCACTTCATGTGAGTCCCACACAGTTTTTTGCTGTAATTTGATTCCTAATCAAGACAATCTTAGAAGAATTGATTTGCCTTGTCAATATGGGCTTCAAAACTGTTTTGTAATGCAAAATGCCTGGACAAAAGGAAAACTTGGCCTGATGATGGCACTAGATAGAAAGTCAGTGGATCAAAGTTATTACAATGAATGACTAAAGCAAACTACTTGATGGGTTGCTATGAAATTGTTATTATTATGCCTCTGTGACGAAGGGTTGCAAGAAGATGCTGCTCTGTTGTCAGGGTTTACAAGTATAGATTTACCTCACATTGAATGGACTGTAGAGGCTTAATTAAGGGGCACATGCAGCATCAGGAGTCACGTCCACATTAGAGCAGGTGACTAAGAACTGACAGATAATGCTGTGTGTGAAGTGTTCCAAGTTATTTTTTTAGTGTGTGTGTGTGTGTGTGTGTGTGTGTGTGTGTGTGTGTGTGTGTGTGTGTGTATCGTGTGCATTTGTTGGGAGAGTGAATGCATGCATGTGTGTGTCCAGACACTTAATGTTAAGAGTTTTACTTGACCTGATTCCTATCTGGACTGGCTTTCAGACAGGACCTAAATCAGCTATGAAACCCCATCTGCAAAGGGATTAGAGCAATTTTATGAAGCCAGCATATGATTGAGGGCCTTACAAGAAATATGCACACACTATGATATTCTTTGGACTTTTTAGTGACATTATTTATGACATGTTAGTTTGGGTGTCTTTGAATATTGGGATGGATGTGTCCCTTGCCCAATATATAATATAACTACTACTACTACTATTATATGTGTATATGTATAAGTATGTGTGTGTGTGTGTGTGTGTGTGTGTGTGTGTGTGTGTGTATAATTTTTTCTAGATATTTTTTCTTGTAGTTGTGCAGTAATTTGGGGGGTTGAGTTTGCCTTGAGAAATAGTTAGCATTTTCTGTGGAATCAACACTAATATCTATAATACCCTTAAGATAAAAATTGCCCTTATAGAGTATACCTCTCTGTGTTTATCCCAACATATATACAGTGGATTTAAATGAAGCCAACATCTAATTCCTACAGTTTTGGACAATCTCAAAAATCTGTTTACACTGACTTTTAATGTTAAGGAGAGAGATAAAACTTGGAAATACACCTCAAAAAATGAGCAGTGAAACAGAATTTTATTGGTAATATTTGTCAAAGTTTTACAGTTTGTTGTTAGCCAAGCTTCCCAGACGAGATCAGTCTATTTTAACTGCATTAAAAAAGCATTATTTTGACTGTGATGAGCAATTAGAGGAGCAGACACACATAAGAAAAACCTTCACCATCAAACAGAATAGAATGCAATAATGCTGCAATAAAAGATCCATTATGTTCTTTATGATGTTTAACTTTATAGTAAGATTTGAGGCTGTAGTTTACGGTGGTGCTGTAATTAATTTCCTTTCACTGCAGATTAGTTGTTTACTGAAGATCAAAGCATTTATTTTTAAAGGAAGCTCTTTATGTAAAACATTTCCTTGTCTATGGTCTGGTCCTGGCTTGACTTTGACATAACTTAATCTTCAGCCACTTTGGTCCAGCTCTTTGAAGTTGGCCCTCATGTCAGCACGGAGAACGCCCATGATGTTCTCCATGGCTTGCTGCCCAGCAGCATCGAGATTTGCCTTTTCCACCAGGATTTTACCAACAATCTCTGTCAGCAGCTGAAGAGAAAATACAGTGAAAATTAACCAAACTGCTTTAAAGTCAGGTTTGAGGACAGAAAAAGGTGGAATGCAACAGATACTACTTCTAGCGAAACAGACAACGTGGGAGAAAAGGATCACACCACAGAGATCTATAGCTGTGTCCCAATTTAGGGTCTGCTTCTTTCGGAGGACGCAGACCCTGAATTGGGACACAGTTTTATCTATAATAAGGCATCACCCTCACCAAAAAGCTCTCCGCAGGGACCTTGTGTTGCTTGGCATGGGCTTGGATCAGAGGTTTCAGGATGGCATCATGTTTGCCTTTGGCCCTAAAAAGCTCAGCCATTTTCTTCAGCGCAGCTGCACCTAGGGCAGTTACATCCGCGTCACTTGTCAAGTCAGCCTGGGCAATGTCAGCAAACTTGGGGAACAGCTTTAGGGTATGAGGGTGCTGTTTGAATAATCTGAAAAGAAAAGCAAAATTTTGGATTCATCAGAAATAACCCACAAAACAGGGCTGTGGATACCACTAAGGTCACTGAGGTCATGTCCTTACATCACGAAATAAAACCTACTGAAATTATGATGGAACAGTTAAGTGAATGAATTAAAGCATCCAAGGTTGCTGTTTCCAATATCCTGGCTACTGCGAAGCATCTGACCCACAGGAAAGAACAATCTTGTCTTGTCAGAGCTACTCACCTGGTCAACAGGAGGTTCCCATGGGTGGCGTAGTCCGCCTCCACTGTAGCCCAATACTTGAGCACTATGTCGTAGTCATCCATGATCTGAGGAGACAGAGAAACGTGTCACAAAAATGCAGACTTGAGGACTGAAACCCTTCTGCTTGGGAAATGAAAGAACAATCATTAAAACCAATCACAAGTTCACCTCTTTTCACACCTCCGTACGTCATGTAACTGTCCTGTTTGATTTGAGGGCAAACAGCCATTAGAAAATTAGAGGGCAAGTTAGAACTAGGAGTAGATGGAAACGTAAAATCAGTTGTTTTCTCAGAATCTGTCACATCTTTGTAGCCCTGAATGTGAGGTCACATCACTTGTACTGGCAGTTTTAATGCTCCTAAGGTTGTCACATTATAATAAAGAGTATGTAAAACATACGCATCTTTTTTTTTAAGAAATCTTCAATATTTCCTCATGGACAGATATCTGGATTTTTTTAAAAGTTGTTTTACCAACAGTATTTTGTTGTTTTATAATATTTTTTATTTGATGACCTTGTCAATTCAAACTGATATATTTCTTATAACGTGATGTACCAAGAAAATCTCCACCAGGACATTTCTCCTGAACGTATAATAAATAAGAAGCATTAAGCATGTCTTTGCCAAACTAATTCTTCTCTATACTGTGCTTGTTATTGTATATCAGAGCCAGTAAGAGCATGAAGCAACACATCTTGATTCAAAGGTGCGCAATACTGCTTCAGTAAGGTCATTCCAGTGCAAGGTTACATTCATTCACACCTACACCAAGATTTATGGCTCATTCTGTTGTTTTTATAATTGCCAGCTGAATGCAGTCCTTGAATTGTCTCTGCTTGGCTTTTCTCTTTTCTTTAGCTTTCTTTAATTGAAAACATTTGTGGCACATCCAATTGTCCATTTGGTTAATACACTCAGTCAGAGATTGTGTTTGACCATTGTCCCCTTGTGATATGGTTATGTAAATTTTGTGTGTTGTCTGCATAATTATTGTAACATATTTTGTTGCTTTCCATACTCTGAGCCGATGGAAGCATGTAGATGTTAATCAGAAGAGGCAATATAGAGCTTTGCAAAACTCAGCATACCATTTTTTTGTCTGATCAGATGTATAATTACCTATAGGCACAAAATAGTCCCTGTTGTTTCAGTAGGATTCAAACCAGTTTTGTACTGTGCCAATGGTTATATGTTGTGGCAGTCCGTGTCAAATGTAGCACTGAGTTCCTGTAATACTAAGACTGATACTCTGACACTGTGTTTAAATTCGGGCATAGTCATACATGAGCAAATGCAGGTGAGTGATCACACCTGCTGGGGCAATATTCATCCTGAATGCTGGCAGTGCCAGATCAGACACATATGGAAAGTGAGCTTGCTTGCTAAAATTACCTAGCATTGCTAATAAAAAAATAATAATATGATGTCTTTGGTACATTTTCCATTTTCTACCATTTTATGCCTGTCTCTCAACTCACTTCCTGCCAGGCAGCATCTCTTATGTGGGGCAGTTTGTATTTTTAATGGTGCTGACTGACAATATTGTCTGCTTTAACACAGGAACAGTCAAATCTCATCCACACATACTTCTTTGTTGGTGTTTGAGGACACTGCGACTTCATCGGAAAAAGTTCACCAAAGTTGAACTCCAATTGACACAAAGATGCTTTGCGAGTGGAAACAAGTTTTTATTAACCCGTTTACTCACACTGAATTGAAGTCAATGGGGGGAGAATATTTGTCATTGTTTATTTCACTCCTTTGTGACCATTAACAGGTCCAGTGTGTAGGATTAAAGGTATCTGTTGGCAGAAATAAAATAAAATTTTCATAACTATGTTTTGATTTGTTTATAATCATTTGAATGGAGAAGGTCCTTGTCCATGGAGTCTGCCATGTTGTTCTATAGAAGCACCGAACGGAGAAAAAAAAAAACTCTCTTGATATGGCTATTTGCGTTTTTGCTTTTCATGCATTGACCATCACAGTCCTCTGACAGTTTCAGTTTTGCAACTTCACCGCCAAATGACACTAAGTCCTTAATACGGTATATCTAAACTGTGGTTGGATAATGTAATGAGATTTTTTTATTTTTTTCATAAATTGTCTATGTTGTAATATATTGGCATTGCAAAAACATCTTGTTAAAATAGTGATGATGACAATAGTAATGATAGAATAATGATTTTGACTATGTTACCTCAGCCTCCCTGTCAGCTGTAGTGGAAAACCAAGCTAGAGGGACAAAAGAATCATTATACAAAATATACATAAGAATATCAGTGTAGATTTTAAAAAATATAGAATACATGTGGTATCACCGCTTTGACTGCAACTCATTTAAATGAAAAATTATGTCCTGTTTGTTCCCCCTGAGTGTGACCAGTGCCTGGTGTCACGTCTACATGGATGCACTCACACACACACACACACACACACACGTTATTAATAGTTAGCTTATCATCAATTACCATGGCATCATGTCAGAAACTGGAAGGACAATAAGCTGTCCATCGGATATGAATGTCAGTGCTAACACTAAAAACAAACTTTCATCCTCCCTCACACATTTACAGTAAGTCATCATAAATGGCCATCGCCACATACCTTTGGGCTAGCTTAAAAATGTGAGCAATCTCAATCAATCTCTGTGTTGTAATATTCAGGAGAGGAATCAAACTTGGAAATAAGACAAAAAAAATAATGAGCAGAGAAGAGCAACACAATTTTATTGGTTATATCCGTGAAAGGTTTACAGTTTGTTGTTAGTCAAGTGTCCAAGATAAGATCAATCTCATTAAATTGAAATAAATAACATGCTTATGACTGTAATAAGAAGTTAGATGAGCAGGCACAGCAACAGAAACGCCTACACCATCAAACAGAATCTAATAATACTGCAATAAAAGATAAGTTACGTTCTTCATGATATTTGAGGCTGTAATTTACATTGGTGCTATAATGGTATTCCTTTCATTGCAAATTAGTCGTTTACCGAAGATCAAACCATTTATTTTTCTTGTTTATGGTCTTTTAACTTTGATATAAACTTGAATGTTCAGCCGCTGAAGCCCAGCTCTTTGTAGTTGGCCTCAATATCAGCTATGACAGTGCCCATCGTGTTTCTCAGGGCTTGCTGCCCAGCGGCATCGAGCCCTGCCTTCTCCGCCATGACTTTAACGAGGATCTCTGTCATCAGCTGAAGAGAAAGTACAGTGAAAGTCAGGTAGGAGGACACAAAAAGATGGAATGCAGTATGTTACTTCTAGTTAAACCTTTAAGACCCGGATCAAAATCAGTTATCTTGCAACCTTGAAAATCAGAGAAAATTTGTTTTGTTTCTCCCTCCTAAAAATGGACAAACCATAATAAGGACCTTGGTGAGAAATGTCCAGCAAACCACACAAAAAAAAATCAAATATGACAAGAAAATAATCTGAACGTTAGCTGGAGAGATTATTAGACATGATCTAAAAAACAGGGGGGATGTCCAGAAACTATATTCAAAATTCTCTGAATTAAATGTTTAAAATTATGTTACAGAACAAAGGGGGGGGTCTAAACTTTCATGAGTACATTTTCTTTCCGTTCATTTTCTTTTTTAGTTTTCTTTTCTCTCTCTGTCTTTTTTTTGCTTATTTTCAGGTCATTTTCTTATGACTTTTTACTAATTTCTGTCAATTTTTTGTTTCATTTCTTGTTAAGTTGCTCGTCACCCTCACGTGCTTTTGAAAGAAATCAAGCCAATTTGCTCAAAGAGTTACATTACTATGGAGAAAACAATAACACCACAGTGGATTGCATATATTCAAACTTCAGCCTCACCTTAAAGTTAACAATCGGGGATCTTGTACTGTAAGGCGTGGCTTTTGGCGAGAGGTTTCAGGATGGCAGCGTGGTTGCCTTTGGCCATCAGTAGCTCACCCAGTTTCTTCAGCACAGTGGCACCCTGCGCAGAAACAGCAGCTGTGTCACTCGCCATGTCAGCCTGGGCAATGCCAGCAAACTTGGAAACAGCTTCAGGGTGTCAGGGTGCTCCGTGAATAAACTTAGAAAAAGAGGAAAAGTGAGAAGTGAGGACTCTGAGGTCATGTCCTCACATCGAGACATGTACAGAACTATGTTAGTTAGAGGACTACTATGTTAGAGGAGGGCATCATATTTGATGATGTTTGTATTGTACTGATTGTCTTCCATCTCTGGAAAATAAAAACCCCTCACCGGGTCAAAACCAGGCTCCCATGGGCGGCATAGTCTGCCTCCACTGGGCCCCAATACTTGAGCACCATGTCATAGTCAGCCATGATCTGAGGAGGGTGAGAAACATGTCACAAGAAAACATAGTTTAGGGATTACACTAAGTTCACACCTTTTTTTCACACCCATATTGTTTTAGTATTTGTTGTGATTGATTGCATTGCCAGAGGCCATAAACCACTAAATTACAGTACAAGTCTCAACCGGCAGTGGGTGAATACATTAACTCAGTTGCTCTCACGGAGTCTTTTATGTAACTTGTTTGTGTCCCTGCAGTGAAAGCAAACACACTGTTGGTAATGATGCTTCTAAGGCTGTCACATGACCAAAAAAAAAAGCATTTTGAAAAAGAAAAACTCTTTTCAATATTCTTCAATATTTCTTCAAGGACAGCTGTCTGGATTTTATTTCTCCTAACAGTATTTTTTTCTTGTTTATGATAGTTTCAATTTGATGACCTTGGCACTTAAAAACTGCGCCCTGAATGTATGAAACATGAAGCATGTCTTTACCCCCCCTCCAATTTATATTTATTTATTTATTTTAAATCAGTTTTCTTCTCTGTCAATATACCCTAAATCAACACATTGTATCAATAAATGTGAATTCAAAAGCAGTACCTGCCTGCGGAGTAAAATATCCTCTGTGATTGTACCAAATTCTTCTTGGCCAGACTAACTCCCCCCAAAACTGACCTTTTATACTCCCTCCCTCCGTCCTGTCACCAAATTATTCCAGTCCTCCGTCTGTCTCACAACATGTCACTTCAGATGTTCTCAACACCTCTAAACTTAATCTGGACACTTTTGATTCCACGTGAACGTCGTCAGTGATATGACTAAATGTCACTTTAGGAATATTTTTTACTTTATGTTTCATCTCATGGAGCCTTTATATGCCCATTATCTCATTTAAATGCCCACAGTGTGTGTGTGTGTGTGTGTGTGTGTGTGTGTGTGTGTACTTGAGTATGTCTTTGTGAGAATCAATTTGACTTTTAGACCTTGACAGTGAGGACATTTTGGCCAGTCCCCACTTTGAGACAGACCTTAAAAGGCTTCAGTGCCCTTCACCATGTTCACACTCAGCCACACCCTCTTCACTTTCAACCTTACAGTGGAGACCTTCCGATGATTCCCCATGTTATTCACAGTTTTTAGATTTACAGTATGTAAATACATTTTTGGCGATGACTCTTGACAACACACCCCTCTGTATAACAGAAAACTGTCAGCTGTATTGTTCTGTTTCAAAAAAACTTTGTACATGGTTTGTTTGAACTATAATTCTCCCACTCTGCCTGCCTGTATGCTTAAGCTAACCTCTCCCAATTTGCACACTAGTTTTTATGTAAATAATGTTTTGTGTATTTATCATATTTAAATCATTTTTTTACAATTTAGTATTTTCAATTTTGTATTTAAAGTTTTTCCATGTCATATTCTTTATATTGTATAATCTATAGATATATATTTTATTCCTATAGAATATGCTATGATTTAATTTTCTATTAATATATATATATTTTTTTTTTCTTGTGCTGTGATACACTGTTTACTGCTTCAGGGCAATGCCTTGATAACCTGCCGTTGTTACAAAAGAATATCCCAGCTTGGGATCTATAAAGTATGTATGAATGTATGTATGAATCTATCTATCTTGTTATTTTTTTTCTACCATACTGTTTTTAATTATGTCACTTAAAAAATATTATATTTTGAATGTGCAGAGTTTTTTTTTTTAATGTAATTCTCAAATTGTTTTTATTGACTTTGGGATTTGGTTTTGTTTGGTTTTTGCAAAATAAACCAATCTCAGCCTACATAAACCTTTAGGCCACATGTAGCCTCTGATAATCACATTAATAGGTGCCACTGAAATGAACACTCAGAAAACAGCCATATTCCATATCTCAGTACTTTATGAAAATATAATAATTGGCAAATGTTTTCTTTTTCTCAAAGAAATGTGTAAACACATGACATTGTAAACATAGGGTGTTCAAAATTAGACTACTTCAATCTAAATTAAACTTTTTAGCCCAGATCAGTGTGTTCCAAAAATTCACTCCCTGTAATTTTTTTATTTATTTATTTATTTATTTTTTTTTTTTTTTTGTGCCTTGCATGTTTGGGTTGGGCCCTAAGAAACATGATAAATTGTTCACAAACACCTGTATCTGTTCAGAGCTCAAAGTGTTTTCTTTATTGTTTAACTATTCTTTGTGTGTTTAGGCCAATCACTAGATTTTTAAGATAATCTAAAAAAAAAAAAAAATTGGAGAAAAGTTGCACATGTCTTTCAAGTGGAAAGAGACATCTTTTTAATTGTCAAGCAGGATGACAGCAGCAGGCACATCCACGTGCTGTCATCCAGGAGCAACAGCAATCCATGGGAACCTCGTTACAAGGAAGCATTCTTCAGGGGGAAAACAAAGTACTCTGGGGAAGAAGCCAAATACTTTGGGGAAGAAGCCAAGTACTTCAAGGGAGACACAAAGTATTCAGAGGAAGAAGCCAAGTGTCATTATTCCATTAAATGACGCTATCAACACTTAATTCATCATGATAAGTTAATTAAGGGTTTTCTGCTTCAATTAAAACATTTTTTTTCTCATTATTGATCCTCTCAAACAGAGAGCGGCTTTTCTAAAGGTTGCATTCATGTGCTGTCTGTCAGATTCACAGTGATTTTTAGAGCAGCTAGACGGTGTTGTACAGATCTTGCATGAAGTAATTTGACTGGACTGGCGACGCTCACTAAGCAATAAATCATTTTTTGGGATGATTATGAGTTAGGTGTCAATTTTCCAGTCAGTTTGGAGGTTGTCGTTTGTGGTGCTGTTTTCCGTTCAATTCCTATTAAAGCAAAAATAAATATGTGTGACTTAATGAGTCTATCACACTATTAAAAAAAATGTATTACCACCTATCTAAATCTGAATTATTAAAATAATCAACATTTATATATAAAATCAGGCTTCAAAATTGTGAAAAAATTACCAGCATTCTCTGCTGTGAGACACAGCAGGTGTGTCTGCTGAAAGTTGAAATTTCTGATAAGCTGCAATGTTATGAACTACAGTGGTGGACAGTAACAAAGTACATTTACGCAAGTACTGTACTTAAGCCCAGTTTTTGTGTATCTGTACTTTACGTCAGTATTAGTATTGTTGGAAATGTATTAGGCTACTTTGACTCCGCTACATGTGAAAGACAACAGTTGTTGTTTTAATGGACAGTTCTATAGACTTTGCAGCATATCCAGCAGTCTACAGCAGGTCAGTGCATTCAGATGGTTGTCATTAGGTTGTAAATACATTGTGACAATATACAACAATGCCATGAGTTGTTTTTTTTTTAAATTACTGTGAATACTTAAGGGTTTTTTTTTTAGCAAATACCCCAGTACTTTAACTCAAGTAATAATTTGACTCCACAACTTTCACTTGTACTGGAGTAATATTTGACCATGAGAAGCCTATCTATGCCCCAACAAAGTGCCAAAAAAAAAAAAAGCAAGAAAAAAGTGATTTACTCCCCATACCGCCATTTCAAATATACAATTATAATAATTATAAATTTAGTTTTTTGGACATTTTTTTAATTGGTCACCTTTTACTAATTTCTTGCAATTTAATGTCTTTGCCAAAAAAAATAGCCAATAGCCGATTTAAAAAAAACAAAACAATTTGCAATGGGGTTAAACAGCTTGTAAAAGGCATCTAAATGCAACACAAAAAAAACTGATGTCAATCCAGGTCTCAAAGAATTAAATTAAATTTAAGACTACTTATTCACATCTCCCACAGTCAGCCTACTGCTGTAACTTGTTTTTTTAGCTTTGTCATCTAGTCTATTTTCCTTAATCCTACTAATATGTGTATACTTATTTTACTTCTTGTCTTTTATATCTGGTCTTTGTGGCTTTTTTCCGTTTTGTATATAGCACATTTCCCATTTATTGTTGTTGCTATTTCTACTCGATGTAAACAAGCACTCATTCTGTTTACTGTGTGTTTATCTACCAATCTTATCACAGTATGTTGTTATTTCACAGTATTTGTGACCGGAAGTTGGTGAACTATGTACTAGCGGGCCCTCTGCTGGTTAATCTGGTGAAAGATAAGCCCCTCCTCTTCTGGGCGGTGATTGGTCCAGACAGTAACTCCACGTTTCCATTTATCCAATAGCATCTTCAGCTCACGTCACATGGTTTCTCAACAACCGGAAAACCGACTGAGAAGTCCATGGAGAAGTCATGTAAGTCAAAACAATGGAGATATTTTCTTTTTTTTGTCTTTTATAGGTTGTAAAAAATATCGTTTGCTCAGCAGAGGTGTTTTTCAAAATGATGCGGGCTTGGAAAGGCGTCAGACATCTACAGTCCAGTGCAATGAAACAAGCAGGTAACTAAATACCTGTCTAACGTTATCTGTTATCTGTGTGCCTGCAGTGTGTGTGTTACCTAACGTCTTTCAAACAGTGACAGGAAACAGGAAAGTGAAGTGAATGGTGTGTAACTGCGTGTTGTAAGTAGTGTGTATGAGATAGAGTGAGGCCGTGGTCAAGGTCCTCTTATTAACGTCCTTTAGCCAGGGGAAATGTTTGATACAGACATTGAGGTACTACAGTCTATGGTGTGGACGAAGATTTTAAGCTAGTATTGATTTTTTTTTTTTTTAAATAATGAGTTTTAGAAATAGTATCAGTGTATACATTTATTTAACTCAAAAAAGCTAGTTAAACTAGGGTTGACATTAATGTATATTCATATTAACAAAAAAAGAAAATAAAAAACTGCACTTGTGTTATGTTGCTCAGCAGAAAATACAATCTATATTTTTTAATGAATGGCTTAAATTCTCCCTGATGCAAAAATGCAAAACATCTGTTAGTTCCAGCTTCCCACATGTCAAAGATCTGTGCATTTAAGTAATTCTAGGACGTCATTTTCAGCTCCTGGAACTTGTGCTGGGCATTTTTTTCACTTTTTACATTTTGGGGACTAAACAATTCATTGATATTTGGCAGAAATAATCAACAGATTAATTAGTAATTTTAATAAATGTTAGTTGGACCAGTTTGGGAATCCATATGTCATTTCACTTTTTTCAAATTTAAGAGGGTTGGCAGTAAGTAAGTACTCATGCCCACCTCTACTTCTCAGAGCTCAGAACATTTCTCATGTGATCATACAGCATCATACAGAGAATAGGAGGAAATCCTGTTAACTTAGCAATAACTCAGTTATCAAAATTGTTAATGAATAGTTTCTAGGGATGGGAATCACTACAGGCCCTACAATATAATATTAACGATACAGATACCAGTCAGGATACAATATTATTGTAATTTTAAACATTTTGTAATATGCTGAGTATGGCTAAAATATTTGTTTATTGTATATTTTTACAGCTCCATATTATGGCTCGAAAGGAACACCTTGTCAACATCTGTTTTATCTAATAACAAAAAGTTTCACTCCGTTCATCTCACTTTAGTCGTCGTCATTGTAGCAAAGCACAAGTCAATTTGTTATTCTACTAGGCAACCAAAAGTTGAAATTGTGTCAGCAATATTAATAATTTATTGAATAAAAAGTTTATATTGTGGTCCATGTATTGAAACGATAAAGCCACACAAAAACATCGCTATAATTTGTTGTATCCATTTTTCCCCCACCTTTATTAATTTTTGTATGTCGACTTGTAATTGTTTTATCAGTAAAAAAAGAAGCTCCTAAAAGCAAACACTGGTCACAACGTTATTCCCGTGGCAGGTCCACTGGGATCAGAAACCTGTACATTTTGAAATATCCTGTTTATCTCTCTGTTAGTTTTTCAGGTGATAGTAAAACCAGTATTGCTACCACACTGGTTCTAGAGCTGTAGACCACAGAGGAGGACTAAACTAAGGGCTATGTGTCCAGTTTCAGAGCTCTCCCTCCCGGTCCCATGGGGAGAGATCAGAGGTAAAGTCTGGGGTCCTGATCACGGTCGTCCTGTACTGTGCCTGCATGGCTGGGCGGACAACTGCGGCACATTCAACACCCTCATTCCCCTCCTACCTAAAGGTAAATGTTTATCATGTAAAAGTGAACACAGTCACTCCAGTTTTTACTCCTCACACTTGCATACCAAAAGTTTTACCGCAAGCCTCATTTATTTAAAAATCAAACTCACAAAAGTTAGTTTGGGGACTTGTAAGAGACCGTCAAACATTTGTTCAAGTTCTCTGTGTTTATAGGTACGCGTTCTATATATCAACACGTCATTCAATTCCTGCTGCCACTCACAGCGTAAAAACGGAAGCGATAAAGTTGTTTTTGCAACATCATTTTGAAAATGATTGCAGTTTATGTGTGTGGCTAATTACGTAAAAGGGTGGGTGGTGTCCTCACAATAAGAAGCTCCATGGTGATGTCGGGACAGTGGCCTAGGGGCTAGCACTTGTATGGACCGTTTAAAGTGCCTCTCAGCAATTTAGTCAAATAGTCAAAGGCAAATAAAAAAAAAAAGTAGCCCTCTGGTTATTCCTTGAGTACAGCCAAATTTCCCCCCTTTCCTCACATCAGCCCATTCCCAAAACAGTTTCCTGATAACTGAGCCTGGCTTATTCAATACTAATTTCACAAGACTAGCTCGTGCAGGTGGATGGTATTTAGCTATTTAGACTTCACCTCAGCACACATCACAGGGTTCCCGCTGATCCTTAAACACTCATAAAAAGCATTAAAAACATCTATCTTAAAACAAGGCCTTAGTTTGTATTAAAATTACTTAAACTGATTTACAAGTCTTATAATTGCATATATAAGGGGAATAGGATCTAATGAATTGTGTTTTTTCTGACACTGTGCTGTAAAACCTCAAAATAATTGGTATTTTTTTGTTAAATAATTTAATAAATGCCTCCCCTTAAATTCATCATGATGGGAACTGAAGTAGTGGAATCTCACATGCAGATCGAGAAACACAAATTTGTTAAAAATCAGCAAGAATGCCTGATTTTTTTCCCACTTTTATTGGTAAACTAAGTGGATACTATTATGATAATATGTTCATCATCTCCCATGCCCCATTTTATAATACAATAAACATTTGAGAAAAATAGAATTGTCCCTCTTCAGTTTCAGTAATGAAACCTAAAAATTTGCCTTAAAGTTTATTCCAAGTGGCATTAAAAACATTTTTAAAAAGTCTTAAATCTAACTTGCCGTAAGCTGCGGGAAACCTGGCAGCTTTTCCCTGCCGGTTCCGCAACTCAGCTGTTACAGCAGCTGCCTCCTATCCAAAATGACCGGGGTTTAAAGCCTTTTCTGGCCAATATGCACGTTGCATGATAATGATCTTATTATCACTCCTTTAGCAAGACTTTAGGGACTGTTTTTGTACAGATGCTCTGTCTTTCACACACGCATTCAGATTTGCATCAGATTTGTTTTTGAGGAGATAACATGACAATTGCCCTCTGTTCTTCCTTTCAGAGTGCAAATACGTGGCGGTGGACCTGGCAGGTCACGGTTTGTCGTCACATCGTCCTGCCGGAGTTTTCTACAATTTCCCTGCGTATTTGATGGACGTGCGCAGGGTCGTTGAAGGTGTGTGAGGTTAAGACACTAACTGAATGACACATCAGTGTTCATTCATGCAACAGGCTCGATCAAGCTTGATGCAGTGTGTCCTGGGGCTGGGTTTTTTTCATTATTATTGGTCATCAACTTTAAGTGGAAACATATCTTTAAGTGGATTATATGAACCATAGTTAATTATTCTGAGCAGGTTTTAATTACAGCCTGAGAGTTATGTGGTTACTGAAGCGTTTTCTTTTGTACATTTGAAGAGATTAATGCGAAACAGCTTACACAGTTTGTTGCGTAGGACAGTAATTAAGAGGGAAAAGTTCACTCTTGACCTTGGAAATAGTAATTTGGGACAAAGAAAAATCTTAACTCAAGGTCCACTTACTTGCTGTTTCTGGAGCTGTCAACCACATCTGTCTAAAGAGGACAGCAGTAGAAAACTGCCATTATGATTTTTGTATTAAGTTAAAGGATAATTTTGGTATTTTTCATCATGTATTGTTTTCTCCTCACATTTTTGTTTAAGTGACTAATTGGAACAATTGGTCCAGTTTTTTGCTTGTTTTTGCCACTAATGGGGTTGGAACCCACCACAGATGGACCTTTTTTGTTAGAGAATAATGTCCTTTTTAGTTTTACCAGTAACACCAAAAAACAGACCCAAAATCGCCATTGCCAAACCCACCAGTTTCCATTTCAATAAACAGTCATTTAAGTGTGTGTATAGCCAGTATATTTTCACATCTAACTGGGTAATTTAAAGGTTTATTTTAACCAAAATGGAGTTGGTGATTGTTGGAACAGTGGAGAGACAAAACACAACGGCTTTTTGTGAATTTTATTTGTTTCTGTTGGCTTTGAATGAATCAATGAGTCTGGTGTGGCTGAAAATAGTGATTTCAGGACTGTTTCTGGTGAAACAAAAATGATCTTACTCTTTAAACAAAGGTCTTTCTCTGTCGGGATCCTGTCAGACACTTAGAATAACAATCTGAGCCTGTCCGTCGCAAAAAACAAGCACTTTTAGTGGATGCAGCTCAAATTCCTGCAGGGATTACATTGCCACCAGTTTTGCTGCTGCTGGCGCAGCGTTCTCACTCAAAACCGGATTAGTTTCAAAAATGTTGTCTCCATTAGTCACTTGGGCAAAAAAAACATCAAAAAAATAGGGTCCAGGTTGAAAATAATCAAAGTTACCCGTTAACATTATTTTTTGTCAAATCAGACATGTTATGCTGCATTGCATACGTACATTTGCCAATATAATATTTTAATACGTAAAACAAAACTATGATCATTATAGTGGTATATTTTAATCACCCAGCTCTAGTAAATCTGTATTGCAGCCACATTAGCGACATTTTCTTTCAACTAAAAACAGTCTCAGTGATGAGATACTGAACCTGGTTGATGATCTGTGAAATTATTCCCGCAGCTCTGCAGTGGAGCAAATTCTCCATCATAGGCCACAGCATGGGTGAGTCCAGCTTTACAGCAGAATTAGAGCCATTCAGATATTTACAGCATGTTATATTAAGTATATTTACGTTTATTTATTTATTTATTTTAATTTCAGGTGGCAACATTGCTGGAATGGTAATTGATAGTATCACCACTGTTTTTACACAATACATGTACTGAATCTGTAAAGAGTATTTTGCCGTACTGTGTGTTACTCAGTCTGTATATTGTGTTTCCACAGTTCAGTTCACTGTATCCTGACATGGTGGATGCTGTCGTACTGCTAGACTCATACGGATTCTTACCCACAGATCCGGTACTTAAACATTTTTTAAATTCCAGACTACAGTAACTAACGTGCTGTAGTTTGTTGTTTAGTTGAGAGTGAAGAAGATTACAATGTACGTTGAAGTTGTGATGCAAAATCTAATTACATGTACTGTATTTACACAAGGCTTTAGAGTAGCTGCATCGGTCCTCCGACATGTTAAGAATTTATTGCTATTAAGATTGTTCTGCTAGTCTTTACTAAAAAAAAGTTTAACAACAAACTATCCACCAGTCACAAAATATTTCTTGGAGAGCCTAAAACTAAGAGCAGAGACAGATTCAACAGAAGTCAGTTTGTTTCCACGGCTTCCTGTCTCATCTGCAAGAATAAGCTGCCGTTATTCAGGAATACAATCCCAGTGTAGCTGCAGGTCGTGAATCGTCTTAAAAATCCTTGAATTTAGTTTCGTGAAAAAAGAAAGTCTCAAGTGTTCATATTGGCCAAAACTCAATCTTTTTTTAAGCTGTTAATCCATCTATCCATTTTAGGACACATATACAAGTTGCATGCATTTAAATGATAGGGCCGCATGATGTGACAAAAATGTATGATTACGTTGTTGAATATAGCGGTAACTATGCTACTTGCGATAACCCGATAGTAGTTGACTCACTTCTGCCTTCCTGCTGCTTTCAGTATCCCACGAAACAAACTGTTTGTTGAATTTAGAATAATAACAAAAAATTGAAAATTGAACAATCAACTAAAGACCGAAGGTACGTTTTAATGTGGAGTTTTCTAATTATACAGTATTAACTAACTCAAAATATCCTTGACTGCAGCGTTTCAGTCTTTTGCTGCATGTCATCCCCTCTCTTCGCCCTTTCACGCTTAAGCTATCCTATCAAATAAAAGCAAAAAGCCCTCCAAAAAATCTTTGAAATAAATAAATAATTAATAAATAAATCATGTTATGTGTGGTATTAATAGTCTTAAATTTAACTTGGTGAACCCTGCCATCACTCCACTTATTGCAGAGCAGTGGGTACGAAGGAGAAGGCAACAAAAAAGTTGTTCAGCTATAGAGTTAAAAATGTATTGTTGAAAACGAAAACCAGCACTGTTACAGGAGCTCCCGCTTTGAGAGAAACGTCTCTTGTGGCCCCCAGATAATCTGAGTTTGAGACCCCCTGAGCTCTCTCTGAAGACTGTACGACTTCATAACGATTAATGCGTCAGGATTGCGAGTAAATGGAAAGAATATAAAGGTGGTTTGACATTTTAAAAGGCATCACATTTAATAAATGCTTTAGTCGCCAGTGTAATTGAATCTGACGCTGTTGTGTCCTTTGGGTCAGTGCGAAGTGTTCATTTACCATTTTAGCCTGACTGCCTAATATTTCAGAGCCGTGCTGTGCCATCCACTTTTGTCGGTAGCTTATAATTGCTTTATTGATCATTGATCTGTCTGTTTTCTTGCAGAAAGAAATGATTAAAGTGATGAGGCAGGGGATCGATCAGATGATTCAGTTTGAACAAAAGATGGGAGAGAAGAAGACAAGAGTTTACACTTATGAAAAAGCAGTAGAGAGGTGCTACACTTTCCTATTTATGTTGTTTTGAAAAGAGCACTGATGATCCGCGTATCCAATGATGCAAGTGTTTTCTTACAAAGTCTTTTATTTCTTTCAGGCTGTTGGCTGCAAACCCGACTCTGTCTGAGAGCTCTGTGCGCATCCTTTTAGAGCGAGGTGTAGTTGAAGTTGAAGGAGGTATGTCTTTATCTTCCTCTTCCCTGCTTTGATGTTCACTTTGTTCGTTCCTCACAGAACAAAATTAATTAACTCTTTTTTTCCCTCTACGCTGAAACTACAATGCATTTCTCTCTTGCAGGTGTGGCATTCACCCGAGACTTTCGTATTAATCTGGTATGTTTTTGACAAACTGCACCAGCCGAGTGTCGCATACAGCCCATGAAATGCATGAAGTGTATTGCACATTGTATAGTCTTGTCTCTTGTTTCCCAGAAAAATATATCGCGCATCAGTTTGGAGCAGGCTCTGGAAGTGCAGTCAGCTATACAAGCCTCCATTCTAGTTATCCTGTAAGTTATTCCTCCACCTCATTTCCTTCTTACACGTACCACTAAATGATACCTCACCAAATATACATGCAATCTTTTTCTCTTCTTCTTCGTCTCTCCAGAGCAGAGGACGGCTTTGAGAAAATATTTGCGGAACCAGAGCAAAAGAAATTTATATCAGCACTTCTCCAGGCCTATAGGGACAGAAATGTGAGTGTGTTTTTACAGTGTTTGTGTAAAGTAAGCACGCTTGCATATTGGTGTTTATTTTTAGCCGTTAAGCCAGAGTGTGTGTGTAATTGTGCCTAGTAGACAGACAGACAGAAAGACAGCTGCACAGATGCAAAAGTAGCTGCGTAGTGTGAGCTCAATGTCTCAGAGGCAGCAGAAACCTTTCTAGCTGTGAACCTCAAACACTGACCTACATACTGGAGCTCGGTCAAGTGCTGCTGATGAGGGAGAGAGAACAGAAGATGGGCGTCAACTAAACATCTCCAAGTCAGCTAATGAGAAAAAAAATCAGCTATAGTGCAACATAAAAGAGGCTTGGGATGTCAGAATGCTAATGATTTTAAAGTGGCTATAATTGATATTTCTATATTAATAATATAATAAATGACAAAGTGAGAGGGATCACTTGTAGGGATGGAAATGAAGATAATTATCATTTAAATCTGCAGCTGCTCTCGGCTTTATGGAGCTTTTTAGACAGTTTAACTCATTGTTTAGCTGTTAGAGTGCAACTTATGTGTGTTTTTGTTTTCAGCAGAGGCAGGAAGCTGTTTTCAGAGAAAAGGTTCTAAAAAAAACAAAAAATACAAACGCCTACGCTATCTGCTCAGTACAAAAGAGCAGACAGACACAGATATTTCCCTCAAGAGTTGGTAGAGACCAAAAACACAACAAAAAGACAGTGAGGCTTGGACTCCAATGCATCAGGTGACATTAAACACAGCTTTAAATGAATGGTAATTTTGCTCCGTAACTGTTGGATGTGTAAATAAGCAATCGTTTACAAACAAGATATCAACTTACAACCCCAGTTCCTAGAAACGTGTGACATGTAAAACATAAACAAAGACAGAATGCAATGATTTGCAAATCTTTTGCAACCCATATTTAATTGAATACAATAAAAAACGAGACAGTAATGTTCAAACTGATAATAGATTTTTTTTTTTTAAATATATGCTCATTCTGAATTTGATTCCTGCAACACGTGCCAAAAAAAGTTGGGACAGGGGCATGTTTACCACTGTGTCACATCACCTCTTCTTTTAACTCACTCTCAGTAAGCGGAAACTGATGACACTGAATGTTGTAGTTTTAAAAGTGAAATTCTTTTCCATTCTCCCATATATGACTTAAGTTGCTCAACAGTCCATTGTCATATTTTGCACCTTATAATACGCTACACACTACGCTTTTCAGTGGAAGACTTTCAGCCGATCTACAACCCGCACTCTTTTACTACGAAGCCACGCTGTTGTAACACAGTTGTAACACTGTTGTATCACTTTGCATTGTCATTCTGGGATAAGCAGGGACGTCTCTGAAAAAGACGTCGTCTGGATGGCAGCAAATGTTGCAGTAAAACCTGTATGTACCTCTCAGCATTCATGATGCCTTCACAGATGAGAAGTTACCCATGATGCCATGGGCACTAACACACCCCCATACCATCACAGATGCTGACTTTTAAACTTTTAACTGGTAAAAATCTGGACGAGCGTTTTCCTCTGTAGCCCAGAGGACACGACATCCATGATTTCAAAAAACAATTTGAAATGTGGACTCGTCAGACCACAGCACACTTTGCGTCAGTACATCTCAGATGAGCTCAGGCCCAGAGAAGTCAGCAGGTTTTATGGATGTTGTTGATATATTGCTTTCACTTTGTATGGTAAAGTGTTAATGTTGCATTTGTAGATGCAGCAACATACTGTGTGAACTGATGTTTTTGTGTTCCCCACCCGTGTTGTAATATCTTTTATGCAGTCATGTTTGTTTTAAATGCAGTGCAGCCTGAGAGGTCAAAGGTTATGGGCATTCAATGTTGGTTTTAGCTTTGCCCCTTACATTCAGAGATTTCTCTGGAATCTTTTGATGATATTATGGAATGTAAAATTGTGAAATCCCTAAATTTCTTGCAGTAGTGCGTTGAGAAAAGTGGTTTTTAACTGTTTTAATTGATGGACGGTTTGCCCACTAAGTTTTTCAAAAAGTGAAAATATTTGCTTGTGAACAGCTGAGCCTTTTGAAGGTGCCTCCTTCATACCCAATAATGAAACTATCATCTGTTACCAGTTTACCTGCGATATGTTCCAAACTGGTGATTTTGTGACTTCCCCAGCCTTTTGTTGCTCCTGTCCCAACATTTTTGTAATATGTTGCAGGCATCAAATTTAGAATAAGTGTATATTTTACAAAAACATTACATAAGCATCAATAAATATCTTGTCTTTCAACTGCATTTAATTGAATATAGATTGAAAAAGATTTGCAAACCACTGCATGCTGTTTTTATTCACATTTTACGGCCCAACTTTCGGAATTGGTGTCGTAAAAGATGGTATGTCAACATTGTGTGCACAACATGTGTCTGCTGCCCCCAAGTGGCCAAATAAATCAGTTTTTTACGGTTAAAATAATTAGACTTAAATCTCTCACACTCATCTCTTTGTCTTTCAGGACTTGGTGAGGACGGTACCAGGCGACCATCACGTCCATCTGAATAACCCTGAAGTTGTTGCTTCACATGTGTCTGACTTCCTGCAGAACAAAGTGTTGACGCAGTCAGCCAAACTAACAGAAAAACAGGCCTCAACGTCATAGCAAATACACACAACCAGACACACATCAGTTTTGCCTTTAAACATATTTTTATGCTGATCAAAATATTTCTTAAAAATGTGTTTTCATACTGCACAGTTTACACTGTAAGCTAACATCAACTCATGTTAGTTTTAATGGACTCCTAAGTTATTTTATGCATGTTAACAGATATTGATGTGTATGTTTTGTTGAGTTTCAGTGCCATTGTGGGGAATATAATCCATGTTTCACTCCAAGCTGCTTCTCTTCAACTCCAGATGGTCTGTCAGATGTTGGATGAGAGGAGGAGAAAAAGCAGCCAAAAAACAATAACAAGCAAATCATGGTTTTTGGCAAACATTTGTATTTTTTGCCTTTTGATCAAGTGAACAGATAGCGTTCACAATTAGGTTCACTCGATTCAGTGAAGTCATATGAAGTCTGTGTTAGTCAGATGTTGTCCTGACAGAAGTCAACACCTGGCTTTTATGGGGTGTTTCGTGTGTAACACAGGAAGTGTTGAGACAGTTTGACAGTAACTGTGAAAAAGTAACACTTGGAAACAATGTTTGGCTGATGATGGAATTTTACACTAAAGGAATCCCTAAAACACAGCTGGACTCATGATGGACAGTTTAAAGAAAAACCAGAAGGATCAAAATCATTGCAGCTGAACCAGAGAGATCATCTTTTATGTTCCATACGTCCTCTTCCTTGTCAAAACCCGGCGCCTTGATCACCCACAATGCAACACAACCACAGACGGTGCTTTTATTTAAAAGCTAACATGACCAGTCAGCCAGCAGGACACTGCCATAGAGGGAATGTGGTCAGTAACACATAAGGTGTCCTGTCATGAACTGTAGGCGCACATTAAAATGTTAGATTAAACGTTATCTTCTCTGAATTCTGAATGACAAGTTTATTTATGTGCTAATGCCATGGAAACCTTTTACATACAATTTTACCTGAAGTAATTAAAAAGCAAAGTGCCATTAAAAAGACAGTTTCAGAAAAATACCTGAACGCCAGGCTGAAAAGCAGTGTTTCTTTGCTTTCTGGTTGAAAATTTAATGTCTGTTTCACCTCTGATGGCTGTGATAGGAGGAGTGCTTTGCAACTGTAACTACACCTATCCGTGACTGCACGGGGTCCTGATGTCCACCTGTACATCACAGCAGCAAGTTGAGAGGATAAAAACACAGATGGTCAACAAAGACGAGATTTTGTTGTTTAATTTGTTGCTCACGCTGTGTGAAGTTTAATTTCTTGCATGCCTCAATGGCAAACGAAGAATCCAACAACAGATATTTTTCTGATGAATCAAAGACATCGGTGACTGCAACAGCAAAACAGCAAATCCATTTACAAACTCTCACGCAACTCGTGCTGTATAATCCAACTCTCATTTATACAGTCCTAAGTACTTCCCAATCAGACAGCTCTTTACGCCGGGGAACTGAACTGAACTGAAACTTATCTGTGCTCTCTTCAAAGCCAGACTCCATTGACAAAAAATATGTTTACCTCGCTGAACACAGGTGCTGCTGTTCTTTTACTGCCTTGATCATTAATGTTTATTTGTGTCTGTGGCATTTAAAAGTGTTTCTTCACGTTCACCAAAAGACACACAATTACACAAATAACTACTGATCAGCACAGTGGTGACCAGCAGCTACTGTGTTCATGAGGTAAAATTACTTATTTTGTCAATGGAATCTGGCTTTAAACAGAGTACACATCACTCTTAGTTAGGTTCTCTTTGGAGAGGGCTGTCTATGTTGGGAAGATCTGAGCATAAGACTGAATAAAAGAGAACTGGATTACACTGTACGAGTTGTGCAAGAGTTTGTGAATGGATGTTTTGATACAGTTTTGCTGTTGTCAGATACAACCACCCATGACTTCAAGTCATCAAGACTCTGATTGGGTTTTCGATTTGTTCACCGTAGAAGCATGTGAGAAAAACAGTTTTCCTCACAAACTCAACCTAACACCGACAGAGTGATGGATTTACAATTGGTCATTTAGGGGATATAGTATTCCTCTCAATTACTGTTAAATAAGATAATGTGAAAGTTCAAACAAAATTTGTTCGACTCGTGTAACTCAACTCAAGGTCCATTAACCAGATTTCTGTTGCTATAATCAATATTTTTTTTATATAACAATGAATCAAATGACAACGTGAGAAAAGTGTTATGTTTTATGTATGTAACACAAAAATATAGAAACACATCTCAGCATCATGTAGTCTAATACAACATCACCTCTATGACCTCAGTAACAAACATATTATTGAATGTACACATTTCTGACAATATTACCACACATTTTCAGCTTTGTAAAGATAACTGCTGTGGCTGAGCTGTTGTGTAGGACTACATTAGATCACTTAGGTGTACTTAATAAAGTTCTCCTTAGTCATTGGTGCTGCTGAAGTGTTTTTGGTGTCTTCCAGCCGCCCTGCAGTAGACTGCTGTGTATTAGCAGGCAGCAGATTTATCACCTTGTAGCTGCTGTCTTTGAGGATTGTTTGAAATGCACTGTGGCAGCTCAGGTGTCTCAAAAGTCTGCTGCCTGTTGTAAATATTTTAGTAGTTACACACTTTCTCTGAACTGTGTGTGTGTGTGTGTGTGTGTGTGTGTGTGTGTGTGTGTGTGTGTGTGTGTGTGTGTGTGTGTGTGTCCTCAAAAGTTAGTGAGCTGTGGGGAGAAAGAGTGTGTACCTGAGTGCCACAGAGAGCAGAGGATGAATCTTAACAAGAGTTTCACAGTGTCTTGTTTACAGTGTGTTTTGGGCAATAAAGCATTCATATTATGTCAAGAATTACTTATTTTGAAAGTTAATCTGTTAGAAATCTCTAAAACTACACTTCCTTTATTTTTTACCAATAGTTTAATCTTTGAACATTTTACTAATATCATAATCTATTATGTTGTTTTTTTCAATGATCTTATTTTAAAAGTCAAATTTTTTTTCTCCATATTTTAGTGTATTTTACGGGCTATCTGGTGTGATTATCTACCTATAAGGCTACAAACTTAAACAAAACAGAAAAATAACACATGGATATTTCATATCCCACTATAAACTCCACAGAATTAAATGGAAGTGGGTACTTTTGTACTGTGAGCAGAGAAATACAATCAAATGCTTTTGTGTTGAGGCTTAAAGGGGACCTATTATGCTTTGGGGTTTTTCCCTTTTCTTGTTGTTTTGTGTGGCATTCTGTGCTTGTAAAAGGTCTCCTAAGTGATAAAGCATTCAAAACCAAAGGGAGCTCTCTCTCCCTCAAAAGACACTGCTCCTAAAACAGCTCATTTGAGTCTGTGTTTACTTCCATAATTTGGTGACATCACAATGTAACAAATAAAGCCTACATCACTGCCTAGGCCTACGATTTTCATGCTTCCTAGTCTAGTTAGAGCAGCATGAATGGACTGCCAAGGGAAGACTAAACCACGAATAAGTGGTTGAAATTTATTTTTAAAAGTATTCCTCAAAAATATAACCCGAACATTATATTGTGTATGCTTCAGTTTCCTAAAGGACTGCTTTACCGGTTGGGAACAGTTTACAGCTGGATTTTCACAACGTTACCCCTGAAAGACGAGGCAGTTGGCTCTTTTTTGGGCAAATCACAACCTGTAAGTGTGCTTGACGAGAGGTGAGTTTGTTATGTAAAAACAAACTGAGCGTTGAACTGTCACTGATTGAAGCTAACATCGCAGCTAATGTTACAGCTAAGTTGCAGCAAACTTGCTAGCCACGCTTGTTGTTTTGAGATGCTTTTGCTACTTTGCTAATATAAACGCTGCTAGGTGGGTGGTTTCGGTAAGATATACTGAACGACTCAACTGTAAAATAAAAAAAAAAAAACAGTGATGTGCAGCATCTCCATATTGACAAAAGTTTAAACATGTAAATTATTTGTTTTTCACAGTTTATCGGCTAACTAGCGTTAGCTCAAGCAGCTAACATTAGCCAACAACTCAATGGTAACTGGGTGGCAATGGGCCTTTTTCACTGAAGACTATTACATGTGCAGGTGCAAATAATGAAATGAACGATGGCTGAATACCATTTAGCTGCTTTAATTTCAGGGTCCTGGTTGCTCGATGTCACTCCCATTAGGACTTTTGAATGGAACAGAGACATCATCAGTGTCATTAGTAACACCTGTACTTTTACTACAATGATGGGTTAAAACTTCTGCTGTGAATATGGTCTGTTCTTGTTACTCCTGATTTATATTTAGCCTGCTGGAGGAAAGATGTCAGACACCACATTTATCAAAATTTCCATCTTCAGGCTGACTGGTGTGATGTCTATGGATGACTTTAATGAATTGTTTACAAACAAAGGCTCCAGTTTCAAAAGACTGGATAAATACAGTGACAGAGACACTATTTCTAAAAGTCTATTGGCAGTTTGAAAGATGAATCTGTTTTTGGGAGAAACATCCACAGGTAAGAGACCTGACTGAGGGGATATCTGCAAGGCTCGGGTGAAAAATGATACCTGTCCCTTTAAATGTTTGCACCGCTTCATCCAATGAAATGTTTGTGTTGCGGCAACACGGAAGCCAGTTAATTATATAAATGCCATGGACCGCGGACGTGTCATTCACGGTCTGTTTCTTATGTTTATTTAGAGATGCTAGTGCTACTGCAAACTTTACGGGGCGTTAGACAGTGTGCGACATCCACCACAATGGCTCAACAAGGTAACAAAGCCAGACTGTGGAGACTTTAAGAAGTTGTTGACAGTTAGAGACCTACAGCAGTTATAATCACTGACAGTTAACTAGTCAAATATTTAACTTATAAGGTGTCTTCTGGATCTGAGCATCCATACAGCTCTTTTTTTAAGCTCATGTGTGGTAATAGAGCTGTTTTTCGTTTCTTATCTGTTAAATGAGCGTTGAGCTGCAGGCTTTCTGAAAGGTTATTTTTATCTTATAAGCAGATGTTTTCTTGGTCCTGGTTGTCTAATATACATTAGTGATAATAATAACAGTTGAGTGGTAAATTGTCAATGATTTGTGTGTGTGTGAGCTGCAGACTGAGGGCTCTGATGTGTCCTGTGTGCAGTTTCAGAGCTGTCTGTCCCTGTCCCATGGGGAGAGATCAGAGGGAGAGTCTGGGGTCCTGATCACGGTCGTCCTGTGCTGTGCCTGCACGGCTGGGCTGATAACTGTGGTGCATTCAACACCCTCATCCCGCTTTTACCTAATGGTAATGCATATTCTGTCATTACTGGCATATAAGAAAGGAGACTTTCTGTAAACGAAGCTGGTTAACACTTTATTTTACAGGTCTGTAAGTGTCTTATGGTTTTCCAGAAAGTGTCAAAACAAAGCTCAAGTGATTGGTATAAAGGCAGGCTGTAGGTGATTTTTTTCATTTGGTATACTTTGTGTACTTAATTGTAGAGATGAAATGATTTAATACTTATTTGATTAGTTTATGTCTTTTGATGACAAATTGATTGTAGTGGAAAAGTTACACACACTAAATACTGTGCGTAAGTATTTCCATTTGGTACTACTGTACACTAATTATTAATTTAATGGGTAATAGTGTGGGTTTTTTTCACTTTAAAACATTGATTGCTGGGGTTACTTTGTAGATTAACGCTTTTCATTCATTCTGTGCAAACTGCAGGTCATTTGAGTCTATTACTGAGATTCTTAGGCTTACTGCTAAAAAACGTCTTAAATTGATTTGGAAACAGGTTGAAATTATAAAACTACAAAGGAGGATATTTTTGAAATGTCATTATTGTGAGAAAGAAACACAGTATGATCATCATATTAAAAACATTGAAAATAGCTCCATATTAACTGCCCAACATTAAAAGGCTACTTTCATGTTAATATATTGGTGAAAAAAAATAATTAAATGTTACACATTTATATAGTTATACTGTACATATTTTAATGGCATTTATACAGTAGTTTGTTGGGGGTTTTTTTTAACTTTTTTTTAAATCATAATTTTTCTGTTCTATATTTAACTTTTTGACTTTTGCTGCACTGTTTCTGTTTGTTTGTTTTTTTTATTTGCTTATAGTGTGTTTATTTAATGCACCAAAACTCCAACTCCAAGGCTTTAAAAAACTTTTAAGTCAAATCTACTTAACAATAAACCTTATTGTGATTCTTATTAAAATGCACGTTCGGCTTAAAGAGTACCTGTACTTTTTACACTTCAATAACATTTTTCTCATACCTTTTTTTTAAGTAAAACATAGTAAATGTAGGAGTTTTACTTGTAATGGAGTGTTTTTACACTTAGGTAATAATACTTAGGTAAAGAACCTGAATAAAAATAGATGGATATAGACAAATAATCATCAACAATTTTGATCAATCAATCATGTAAGTCATTTGTGAAATGTGAAAAGATCACATAAGACAGAACTTTATTAATCCCAAAGGAAATTGTTGTGTCAGAGATATCGCAAAAATGACAACCTTAGAACTGAAACACTACACTAACAAATGTAAAGCGTATGACAAGTAACGCTAACACAAGTGCCTTATAGAATAACAATAAATGTAAGATAAATTTAGTAAAATCTGTAAACTTGAATAGTAAGGAAAAGTAATTCTTACAGTGATATTGTCATAGTAATAAAAAGTAATATTACTTGATATGAAAAGGTATAAGAAATGAGAGTAAATGAGGAAAAAAAGAAACATGTACATTTAAGAACTTTAGGTTTTGGCCTTTGCATTTTTCAGTATTTTCTACACTTTTTTATAGCCACTAAATATACTAAAGAATAAATTCCTTAATCATAAAAATAATCACCAGTTAAAGCAATAATGAAAATAATCATTACATGCAGTCTTGATCAGCTTTAACTAATTTCTATTATTACTATGTCAGAACTTTGTCTTTATATTTACCTATAATGCTCAACGAATTCTCTCTTTTTAGAAATGTCCTTTGCAAATTATTAGGAAACAATGAAGAAAATATGGATCCTTAAAATAAATTACTTCCCAGACTTGTGATTTATGTTCTTGGGATTTGTGTTGTGTGAGTATTTTACACATCTCTTTCTGTCAGAGTGCAGATATGTGGCGTTGGACCTGGCAGGTCACGGTCGGTCATCACATCGTCCTCCTGGAGATTTCTACTCTTTTCCCTCGTACGTGGCGGACGTACGAAGAGTTGTCGATGGTGTGTGTGTGAGCTCATAATGATTTTAATCCAAACATCAGTGAAGAACACAAAGTCCCGCAGAGGTCTAACCTCTGCGGGACTTTGTGTCCCTATTTATGTGTATAATTAAAGCACAGAAGGACTTGTGGCAACTAAAAAGTAGCTCAGTGTTCTGTGATGAGATACTGAACCTGGTTGATGATCTGTGAAATTAACTCCCACAGCTCTGCAGCTGAAGAAATTCTCCATCATAGGCCACAGCATGGGTGAGTCCACCATCAGAGCAGAATTTATCTTCATCTGTCAATTAAAGTGCAAATTACATGCAGCTTCTTTTTATTTACAGGTGGTGACATTGCTGGGATGGTGAGTGCCATTGTCATTTTACACAATATATGGATGCTGTTTTGCTGTTTTTTTATGTGTGGTGTCATCATATTGTCCATACTTTGTCTTCCACAGTTCAGTGCACTGTATCCGGAGATGGTGGAAGCTCTCGTGATTCTGGACGCTTACGGATTCCTTCCAACAGACTCAGTATGAATCCTTTTGACTCCTCAGATTACACTCACTGTGAAGCTTTAATAGTTTCTGGTGTTAAATGTTCAGCTAGGACCGTCTGACAAGACACAAAGAGAATCTTGGAGTTAGTCTCAAAAAAGTTTTATTCACCTTATTCAAAGACCTCATACTTTATGTGAAATATTGGTGCATTTTCCAGTGGTAATGGTACCATGAACTGTAATCCTCTTTCCTGGTGCAACTGGGAAACAAATCATGTGGAACACAACACCTGATGCACCTCAGACGGGATAACAGGATCACACCTGTGTCATATCTGACTCAAACATTGACTTGCATCCTTTATAAGCAAGCATGTTAGCAATTAGCTTGCCTTTCTTAGTTAACATTTTATTCAGTGTAACAGAGCCTAAGCCTGCTTACAATAAAATATGATATATGATTTCCTATGACTCAGAAGCTGTGTGTAGTCTCCTATTAATCACAGTTTTCCAACATTATGCCAAAGATTCATTCTCATATAAAGAAATTGTGAGAGCTGTGTTAAATTATTTGGTTTTCCAGTCAAATTCCTTGCTAAATGTTAAAAATGTTTTAAGGAAGGAAATTCCAAAGAGCCAGTGAATCCTGTATTTCTTTCTTTCTTTCTTTCTTTCTTTTATTTCTATCTTTCTTTCTTGTCTTTGCTATAAGGAGTGGAATTTAAATTTGACTCTAAAAATCCCTGAATATGGCCTTTTCATGCCCAACAGTTGGAATTTATTGACCACAGAATGTAAAACTCCACAGACAAATACAGAAGACTTCAGTGTCCTTGATTTGTAATATGTACAAAATGCACAAACTCATATAAATTCATTATAAATTTAGATTCTGTCCTCATTGAAATGTACGGAAGAGGTTTTTTTATTCAACTTTAGGCTTTTACGGAAAGAACTTTCAGTGAATAATCTTCATTCAGGTGCTGAAAATGACTCTTGCAGTATTTTTTGCATTGTGCTCTATTCACACACTGTATCTCATGTAAAAAAAAAAATTAAAAAAAGAGCCCTGCTGTACTTTGCACTCCTGTCAGTAGCTTCTGTCTCTTTTCCTGCAGAAAGAACTTTCCAAAGTGATGAGGCAGGGGATGGATGAGATGCTACAGTTTGAAAAAAAGACAGAGGAGAAACAAAGAGTTTACACTTACGAGAAGGCAGCTGAGAGGTATCATTTGCAGAGATTTATTTTGGATTTTTAGATACTTTGTCTTTATTGTCAGCTGCTGTTGGCTAAAGTGTTTTATTTCTTTCAGGTTGTTGGCTGCAAACCCGACTCTGTCTGAACAGTCAGTGCACATCCTTTTAGAGCGAGGTCTAGTTCAAGTTGAAGGAGGTGCGTCGTTATCTCTCCCCGTCCTCTCAGAGAGGAATAATCTCACTTTGCTTTCTCTCATCTGCTGGCAGCTGAATGTGTTTCTCTTCAACAGGATTTGTGTTCTCCAGAGACCTCAGAGTTAATTTTGTAAGTCACTTTTAACCTCCCACACCTTCCTCCACATTCACCACCTCCTCCCGGCTTTCTTATATTTTCTACATGAGAGGTTTCAGATTTTACAGCACATGTATGTTTTATGTTTTCAGAAATACATTTTGCGAAACAGTTTGGAGCAGAGTCTGGAGATGCAGTCAAAGATTCAAGCCTCTGTTCTTGTTGTTCTGTAAGATATACTGATCAGCACACTGAAACTGAGGTTTTCTTTATAATGTTGTGACTGCAGAATGACAATGTGATAGCAGACACATTTTCAGCAGCTAACATAAAGTAGCTAATGCCCTGAGCTGAAATACAGCTAACAATATGAATATCCCATCCTCGCCTCGCTGATGTGTTCTGTTGTTTTTCTGTATGAAGTCACAAATCTCAACCTATATCACAGCTTTCTGTCAATAACATGCTCTTCATCAAAAGTATGTGGCCTTTTCTCACACTGCATGTTCAAAATCTCTTTCTGCAGAGCAGAAAATGGCCTTGATAGAATGTTTTCTGAGCCATCTCAAAGAAAATTTAGCCCAACGCTTCTCCAACACTTACAGGACCGAAACGTGAGTTTGCATCTTGGGACAGAGTGAAAATTCAATTTAAAAAAGCCTGATGTGTTTTTGGACCTCGACCCTATTTTTCCATGGTTTTGTGTCTGAGTGACTAATGGAAACAGTTTTTGAAATTGGTCCAGTATTGAACTAGAGTGCTGCAGCTGCATAACAAGCTGTAATGTAATCCGTCAGGGCATGTGTGGGCCATCAATTTACATCTGTTTAAAATCATTCAAAACATGGGAAAGTAGAGTTCAGGTTGAAAAATACAGAAGTTTCCCTTTAATGGTTGTTGATTCTGTGTATGTGCAGTTAATAATATCCCTCTCTGTTTCTGTTGGTTTCAGCACACGGTGGCAAAGGTCGCAGGCGATCATCACGTTCATCTGGATAAGCCTGAAGTCGTCGCTCCGCTTGTGTCTGACTTCCTGCGAACCAAAGTGTTGTCCCAGCCTAACATCAGAGG
Source organism: Plectropomus leopardus (assembly GCF_008729295.1). Taxonomy (NCBI): domain Eukaryota; kingdom Metazoa; phylum Chordata; class Actinopteri; order Perciformes; family Serranidae; genus Plectropomus; species Plectropomus leopardus. The sequence goes on from NC_056466.1 coordinate 29,761,331, forward strand.
GCACAAGTTATAAGATACAAACACACTCACACTGTCACACTGGAGACACATTGTTCTGTTGAACAAACTGTTTGTGTTTACATGAACAATAGTGTGAAAATGTGATCTATAATGTGATGTAATTCTTGTTGAAGCAAGTTTATGGGGGGGCTTACTTCTGCACATACATATCAGCCTTAACTTTTTCCTTTCCTTTTTAATCTGTGGGTCCCACTTTTTATTGTGAGTTCACCACAGCAGCAACACAGTTTTGTGGGAGATAACGGTTTTTAAAGAAGTTCCGTTTGATTGATTTTATTTGAAAAACCACAGCACACAAATGTGCACACCGTACTAAATTCAACAGGATAACACTATAAAGTCACATCACTCATTTCCATAGCAGTCCTAAAGTCTAAGTCAGGAGGCAGGCAGGAATAGTGACTGACATGTATACTTTACTAATATACTATTTTACATCAATGCACTTAATAAAAAACAAAAAAAAAACATTGTGTCATTAAAAAACAACATTTATTCCACTACCCTGGTTAATTTATTTGCTCTGTCAGCACTGTTGCCGTTGTTAAGCACTGTTTATCTCTTGTCGTCTGCAGTCGTTTTCTTCTTGAATGACTCTTTTGACTACCTCTCAGAATGTCTGTCACATATTTTTATCCACCGTGGTCTTGCTGGCAGTGTTAGTTACAAGCCTGCACAGTTTTAGGAGGCTTTAGGAGGCATTTTTTGTCAAAAATCGCTCTCAAAAACTGAAATACTTGACTCTCAAAATATCAAAAAACAAAGCAACTTAATCAGACCATTAAAAAGAATAAAAACTTATTTGTGCCTGTAAGTTGGGACCTCGCGGTTGACACGTCTACTCCATGACGCGCCCCTCGATGTCTCTTTTTTAGCACTGTTTACAGGTTTAGCACCGTTAGCAGCCAGCTGTTAGCTCAGCCAGCTCCATGTTGAAAACCGTGTCCAGACGACTCACAGAGCCACTTTAATATATCAAATAAAATCAATCAAATCACACCATGTGGAATGACATGTCTGCCCTTTTGAAGAGAGTAAACCAGCATCCCCCCACCCCATCCCCACCCCTTACAAGCCAGTTGAGGACAGTAGCTAAAGGATCAGGAATTGGGATTTTACAGTGGATTAAGTACGGGACTATTTCTTCCCCATTCACAGTTTAGGACAGAGTCAGGCTAGCTATTTCCCATCTTTACAGTCTTAATGCTGAGCTACGCTGACTGGCTGCTGGCTGCAGCTTCATATTTGAGTTTTCATCAAACAACTAAGCTTGTTCCCTATTTCCAAAATTAGAGCTTTCTTTTCTAGATTCACTTCTGTATTGAATCTTGCGCTCAGTGCTCCATTGCATGAATGAGTTGATAAGTGATACAAACAAGTGTGGTCCAATCAATCCAGTTAATGTTCAGTTTATAGCACATTTTGACAGGTTCTTTGTTTATGTGTCTGCAGGTTTTATCACATACACGGACTGTAAATAAAAATAACAAACAGAACACCACACATCATACTTGTTACCCAAAAATCCAAAATATATTGTGCACATTACCAGCGTTAAAAAAACGTTTTCCTCTCAGAGAACAGACCACTTTAATCTCTAAAAACTTTAAAGCATCAGACTGGTTGAGCCCGTCAAGGCTGCACTTATCTTGAAGTACATTTTGGGCAGGAGAGCAGTGTACTCGAGATTTTGTCATTACAGAGAAGATTGAATGGTGGTGTTGCTCTCAGCAGGTAGCAGATTTCACTCTGTCCCAGGTGCATTGTCCTGGCATGAGGCTGCCTGACAGGTAGTGCTAAGGGAATAAAAAGACATAGGAGAGTAGGGTTGTCACCTGGCTTGTTGGAAGGTAAGACCCACCTCTACAGTTGGTGATTATTGGCCTTAAGAGCAGCCCATTTTTTTGAGTATCCAATGAAATCATCGGTGGTAGAACATGTTGCCTTCAGGTTCCAAAGGTCAAAGTGGGCGGTCATGTTTCATTTGTTAATCAGACATTTCAGGGGTGGTTTTTAAAGCTTTACGTAGATTACGTTTATTGTCACTCCTTCAGCTTTTGCTGGATTTCATCTTCAAACTCTCAGAGACGAAAACTGAGGATCATCAGACACTGCAATGTCATCTACAATGAAACAAGCAGGTAGTATGTCTCTCTAACAAACACAAGCCATGTGAAGTTTCACCATTTAGCCGCTTTCAGGAGTCGTGGTTTGGTTTTTGGTTTTCTGAGGTGTTTTGTGTGATGTGTGCAGTTTCAGAGCTGTCTGTCCCGCTCTCATGGGGAGAGATCAGAGGGAGAGTATGGGGTCCTGATCACGGTTATCCTGTGCTGTGCCTGCACGGCTGGGCTGACAACTGTGGCACCTTCAACACCCTCATTCCCCTCCTGCCCCGAGGTAAACTCTAACAGAGCAGAGCTGAGTAATTCTGACTCCACCTTGTACCCCCATCTTAACAAGACTATAGCTGTTTCCTATTCAGCACTACCCTCTGAGTCTAAGCAGGTTTTTAGCATGAAGCAGTGTTGTAGTCGAGACTACCTAAGAGAACTCAAGTCCAAGTCCTGACCAAGACCAGAGTGTGTTGAGACTGAGACAAGACCAATGTGAAACGTGAACCATAGGAACTCTTCAAATTAATCTAAAAGCGTTACATTCCCACAGAAACACCCACAGAAAACACATGTAGATTTTTCTTAATTCACATCTTTTATCGTTTTATTGTGCCCTACATATGTGTGTATGTATAAGTGTAGCCTGAGAAATGTTGTAATAAAATAATCAATAGCCTTGCAGAGGAGAATTTTACGGAATCTTTTTATGTTTTCTCTAATTAAACAAATACAAACACCATGGAGCCAAAATCAACTTCATCATCTTTCTTCAGGACTCCTGTTTTGCATTGGCACATAAGCAATATCTTTGCCTGAGACCAAAAGCTGAGAAAAACCATAGTCAATTCCGTGGCGAAACCAAGACAGAAAGTGGTCTTGAGAACTACACTACTGGTGTGTAGTTTATTCACACCAGACAATGGTAAAATAAAGTACATTTGAAGCAGACAGCATGCATACGAAATACTATTTATTATCTACTACTATTGTCCCACAATGTAAAGCAGAAAGGAAATTGAAGAGCAGCTTAAAAATTATGACTCACGTTGCATCCATTGAGCATTCTACCAGACTATTTATTGTTCCAGAAGAATATTTTGTATGTCTCAATGCCAAGTATGTCAAATGCTGCTCGCATTTTGCAGCATGCAAGCCCGCATGATTTTTTGGGCATTCTGACCCAAAATCTTCTGCACTGCAGTAGATCCGTCACATCGACTGAGCAGCAAGCAGATGACGCTAATTGACAGCTGATAAAAGCTGTAATGATTTTAATGAATCCATCAATCACAAACACTTCCATTATGGAAGTTGAAACAGTTGCTTCCTAAGCAGCACACATGTGCTGTATGCAGTTTTAACTTTAAAGAGATGACAGCAGAGCTCTCTGGGTTGACCTCCATCTCTGGCAAGCTTTGGGAGTGCTGTTTTGTGTGTACTCGTGGTAATGTTAAGTGATAACAGCTGTGTTTCAAATTGCATACCCTTTTTTTTTTTTTTACAGCAAATTTCACGCTGTGCACTGCAACGGGAATATGAGCAAGTTTTGACAAAGTAGTTGTCCCAATTGCATGCATAATTAAGGTAACTAAAGTGGTAGAGTCTCAATTTGCCCAACTGAGACACTTAACAAGGATCAGGTCATTTCTTTCTGGTGCAGATTCAGTAAAGGTAACCCACGCTTTTATTTTCTCCACACTTGATTATTCCAGTGCACTTTATTCTGGCATCAGTAAGCGTAAAATCCAAAGACTGCAACTCATCCAAAACACAGCTGCCAGGCTTTTAACGTGTACCAAGATTTTAAGATTTTTTTTGCTTGTTTTTAAAGGCTTGAATGGTCAGGCTCCTGTCTATATCTGTGACTTGTTAACTCCTTATGAGCCTGATCGCTGCCTGAGATCTACAAGTTCTACTAATGGTTCCAAAATCTCATCTTGTCACTAAAAGTGAGCGAGCCTTTGCTGTCTGGGCCCCTCTGCTGTGGAACTCCCTGCCCAAGGATCTCAGGCAGGCGAACTCAGTGACCTTTTTTAGAACTCTTCTAAAAACCCACTTTTATCATTTGGCCTTAACTTATGGTATTTATTGTTACTTTTTATATTATAAATAAAAGTTATTATTATTATTATTATTATTACCCATGTTACAGTACAGACGTTGTAAGGGCAGCAGCAGAATGTACTCAAACTTAAAAGAAAAAGTTTTTGATTTGGAACACACCAAAAATGCGGATGCCGGTTAAACAGTTTAAAAAAAAGTATTAAATCTCAATAAACCTGTTTTGAAGTTTCTTTGTTGTCTTTCAAAATAGCACGTATATAATGCCCTCTTAATATAAAAAGTTAAATATGTTAATATTTTTGTATATTAATTAGGGGTTGACCCATATAGTTTTTTCAGGGCTGATACTGATTCTGATTATTAGTTGTTAATGAGAACTGATATTTGGAACCAATGTGCATTTACAATAAAAATTAAAATCTTTCTGTCAATATTTAGAATTAAGAATATAACAAACTCCTTATACAGCAAGTTCCTGGCAATTCTTTTAATAAAGTCAAGTGAAAATATGAATAAAAAATGCATTGGTAAAAATCGCTCCCTGAGGTTTCACAAAATAAAAGTTCTTCTCATGCCAACACTATCTTTGCACTTTTTAATTCATTAATTTTGTCATCGATCATTAAAATAAAATGCAGATATAGATAATCTACAAAAGGCCAAATATCGGCTCCAATAATCGACCGGGCCGATAATTTGTGACACATATTGTGACAGTCAATATGCAGTATATACTGTATGAAATTTTGATTTGGGACAGCCACATCTACAGTCATGCCAGCAGCTGTGTGAGGCTACTTTGAGCTAAATGCTAACGCAGGCCTGCTAACCTGTTGATGATCTCTGTTCACTATACTAACATTTGCAAATTGCAGTTTGCGGCTGATGTCATTGCTTTTGCAGGAATTTGGTCACAATCCAAACACTACATGTTAGCGGATCAGTAAAGTTATTACAGTTCAGACTAAAGCCTGTGGACGTTTCCACTCCTCCAGGTTTAGGATATCTGCATTATAGATGATTCCATCTCCCTTTCCATTTCCTCTCAGAGTGCAGATATGTAGCAGTGGACATGGCAGGTCACGGTTTGTCCTCCCATCGTCCTCCTGGAGTCGACTATGGAGTACCTACACACGTGGCGGACATACGCAGAATCGTTGAGGGTGTGTGAGTACTTGAGGTCGCTTTTCAGCCAATAGTTTTACTCAAATCTGTTTCCATCATGAGGCTGGATCTCTTCAGGACTCTGGTGTGTCTTTGTGACTGTGATGGTCAGCAGAAAGTGAAACTAGATGTAATCAGATGTTTTCTATTAAACACTCAGGTCTCCAGTGGAGAAAATTCTCCATCATAGGCCACAGTATGGGTGAGTGCAGACATACTGACACCAACACTGTGCATTTTCACATTCACAATCATAAAAACTGCAAATACAAAGGGACAAGATGTTCTTTTTATTATTGGAACATGGCAGCTTTTTAAAATCAGGTCCAACTGATTAAATTCGCCACTGGAGTGTAATTATACTCTGTGGTGTTTAAAACGATCCATCAAACGATGCTGGAACCATAAGTGATTTCATCAATTAGTCAAGAGAGAATGAATCCCCCAAATGCTTTGCTAAAAATCATAAATGAAGCATTTAAGTCACTTACAAAGAAACACTGTCACCTTCTAAAATGTGAAGATTTGCAGCTTCTTTTTAAAAAAAAATTTTTTTTGCAATTTATATCATTTCAAGTTTAGCTGGTGGGACAAAACAAGCAATTAGAAGATGCTACCTTGGACATTTATCACTTTTTCTTTATTCCCCCAGCACTTTATAGACTAAATTAGTATTTGATCAATCCAAAAATGCATTAACATAATGATTGATGATGAAACGGCTTAGTCAAAGCCAGAATCCATTTAAAAGTAAGTCCTTAACAAGAAATGATTTTGACCAGTGTCCAAATCTTTGAGCACAATCGTTTGTTCACTCTCTTCCAGGTGGCAACATCGCTGGAATGGTAACTAAGATTCATCACATGCAACTTATCACTGTTCTCACTCGTTATACAGAGAATATTTATCAGCGATGAATTGCATCAGCATGGTGCGTATTATGTTTCCACAGTTCAGTGCACTGTATCCTGAGATGGTGGAGGCCGTCATACTGCTGGACTGTTTTGGATTCTTGCCTGCAGATCCAGTACTTCAGCAGTTTTAAATCGTTGTATTGCATATGACACGCCTCTATAAGGAACATGATCTAATTGTAAAGATGTTCATTATTGCTGTAGTAGCACTGCATTATTCCTGAGTTCTGTTCATATTCTGCTCCTGTCAGTAGTTTCTGTGTCTTTTCCTGCAGAAAGAAATGCCCAAACTGATGAGACAGGGGATGGAAAAGATGCTTCAGTTTGAAAAACAAACAGAGGTGAAGAAAAAAGTTTACACTTACGAGAAGGCAGCTGAGAGGTACTGCACCACTCAAGTTTGTGACTAATGTGAATTAACTGAACCTTTTTTGGGGATTTTTGTGCTGATTTGAGGAGTGTTCAAAGGGAACTTAACGTTTTTGCAGTAATTTCAAGTAATGTCACTTGAGTCAGAGTCGGCTGAGGTTGAAGACTAGAGAACCAGTAGAGAAAAAAATGGCTTTTGGGAATATTTTCTTTAGACATACTATAAAAAAAAGAATTAAAAAAAACTCTGCACAACTAAAATTCAAATATATTGAGTGCTGCAGCAATGAGTCCTAAAACCCAGAAATGAGTCAGCATTTTAGCATTCCCATTTCCCACATCTTGCAGTCAATGTGTTTTTTGAATGGGTTTTTGGTTAACATGAGCTGAAGAGACTTAAATAAACAAAAAGAAAAATATGTGAATAAAAAGACTTACCCCACTTGTGAATTTTTAAGCTTTTATGTGTCTTAAAAAAGATGATTGCTCACAGGTGGCTGAATTAGACTACAGAATGCCATCACACCAAACACAGCTTTACAGTCTTTGTGTGGGAGGGCTGTTAAATTATTAGTTAGTCAAGTTAGTCACCACTACACCGTGGTGTAGTTTATTTATAATCTAACGTTAGCTTTATATATTTGACGACTGAATTTAAACTTAAAAAAGGATTAAAGTCACGTTCATTTGTGAAAATGATCTTGCTGAACAAAATGTGTAAGTATCATAAATGTTTGTTTGCCACAGAGCTGATTTTCTGCCCCAGTCCAAAATCCAGTGAAAAAAATCCAACAGGCTGTTTGACAAGAGAACAATGCCAACTTCAACTATAGAAACCATCATTCCTGGGAGCACTCTGTTATATTACCGTGCACTAAAAAAATAACTTCAATGGCCTCTGGGAAAGGGTTGTGAATACCATAAGAGGGGTCGTTCCTATGGACTTAACTCACCCGGTCCGAGGGTAGTATGACACACCTGAATTTGACCAAATTGTCAGTGTTCAGTTGTGGGTAATGTAGGCACCACATTTTGACAAGTAAGAAGAATGCATACTGGTTCTACTGCATAATATTTTAGTCTGACAATGTTATGGTGCTACGCAATGTTTGGCTCACTCATTTAACATAATACAATAAATCACACAGAGAGATAAAACAGACCAAAAAAAGATATGGCTCTTTGGTTTCTGGCATACTGTTGTCAGCTGCTGTTGGCTAAAGTGTTTTATTTCTTTCAGGTTGTTGGCTGTAAACCCGACTCTGCCTGAACAGTCAGTGCACATCCTTTTAGAGCGAGGTCTAGTTCAAGTTGAGGGAGGTGCGTCGTTATCTCTCCCCGTCCTCTCAGAGAGGAATAATCTCACTTTGCTTTCTCTCATCTGCTGGCAGCTGAATGTGTTTCTCTTCAACAGGATTTGTGTTCTCCAGAGACATGCGAATTAATTTTGTAAGTCACTTTTCATCTCCCAAACCTTCCTCCACATTCACCATCTCCTTTCTGAGAGCTTATATTTTCTACACCAGAGGTTTAACATTCAGCATGTACAGTACATGTGTGTTTTGTTTGACGTTTTCAGAAAAGCACAGCACGCATCACTTTGGAGCAGAGTCTGGAGCTGCAGTTAAAGATTCAAGCCTCTGTTCTTGTTGTTCTGTAAGATATACTGATTATTATACTGAAATGGATGTTTGTATTATAATGTTATTACACTTAAACAATATGAACATGCCAGTCGCATGCCTCTTTGTGCATCCTAATCCAATAACTTGATGTGCCTAATAAAATTATCAAAGCATGTCATGCTAAATCTGTTTAAAATCTCTGTTTTCCAGAGGAGACCAAGGTTTTGATCCACCGATTTCAGAAACAAACCAACAGAAAGCTTCCTCCATACTTCTCCAAGGATACCGTGACAGAAATGTGAGTTTGAATCCTGGATTAAAAAAATAAATATATGCTGGAAAACGTTTCATGATTTAACCAACATAGTAGCTGGAGGGTATAGGGTTAAGCATACAGACAATAAAAATACACATTGTCCATTTGAAATTAAGTCATTGGAGTGCATTCATTGCGATGACGTGTGTGACAAACCTGAGCTACCCAGAGTCGACACATGTAGGCTAAAACAAGTCAGTGTTTTGAACACTTTGGCTGTGTGTTTGTGTGTTGATCTGTTAAACCTAATGTGGCAGGCAGCTGCACAGATCTGACAGCAGCACCATGGTGAGAGCTCAGTGTCTCAGAATGAGCAAATATTTATAGATGTGAATCTTAAGAGTTCACACACCAAATCAGATTTTTCTTTCTTTTTTCTTTTTTTTTTAAATTTAGCACAGGAGAAAAATGCACTTTTGTTTCAGCTGTGCCTTCTTCAGAGTAGATCAGACCTTTTTCACAGCATACGTGCTGGCTTATCAAAGCAGGGAAAGCACAGGAGCCTTTCATATAACTTTATTTAATTTAGGTGAGTTATAGTTTCAGGGTCCTGGTATTTTGCATACTGGCTTTCTTGCATGCTTTACTGGAACACTTAAAGGAAGAGTTCACTCAAAAAAAAAAACAAAAATACATATTTTTCCTCTTATCTTTAGTGCTATTTGTCAGCCTAGATTGTTGGTGTGAGTGTAAGAGATATCAGCTGTAGAATTTTCTATCTTTCTAACATCTGAAAAACTTAACAGCAATGTGTCTTTCCAGAAATCATGACCGGATTACTCAAGATAATCCACAGACCTTTGTGAGCACTTTCATGCAAAAATTATTTTCTTTTTTACCAAACTAGACATGCAAAAGAAGTGTGCATCTACTCATGGACGAGAAAATACTGTTTACAGTCCACATTAAAGTAGTAAAAGGAATTAACCAACAGAGGGATGAAGACAAAAGATCTTCCACAGTTAACTTTTAGCTTAATTAGTTGTGTATGAAAAAGCAATAAATGACAGAACAAATGAACTTGAACTTTAAGATTTTCTACTTTACTTATCATCTTTTGTCTCGGTCTCTCTTGCAGCACACGGTGGTGATGCTACCAGGCGATCATCACGTCCATCTGAGTCATCCTGAAGTCGTTGCTCCATTTGTTTCTGACTTCCTGCAGACCAAAGTGCTCTCACAGCAGCTGACAGCTTAGTGGACACACACATACACACACACACGCACACTTTATGTCTCAGTACTCTGCTCTCATCTCTCTCAGAGCAGTCGTTAACATAATTCTGATGTATTACGTTTGAACAGTCCTATAGTTTCTTTAGAGACTTTGAATAATCATATCTTAATATATCACTGCATTCATTATTGCTGAGGTTGCTGCTGATTTAAATTCACACTAGTTACTAAAATTGTTTTACATACAGATAGAAGCAGGTCTGTTTATCTATTGTTCCTCCTCATATTAAGTTTTTATGAAGAAAAATAGCAGCGTGTATAACTCCAATATCCTTAAACAGTACATGGAGGTGCACAGTTGTGGAGAGGAAAACAAACAGAACACCAGCACTCACAGATAAATTTACTTATTTAATGTGGACAAAAATGAACAGAAACGGACGCCTTTCAGCATTTGTGTTCATTTTTCCCCACATTAAATAAGTAAATTTACAAGGTCCTATTTTCTGATGTTTTTTAAGTGACTAAGTGCCTGTCCAATCTTTATAAAGACTGGTGGACTGTGAAGACACCAGGGACGATGGTGGAAGTCAGACTTTAATAATAAAAAGAATACATAATATGTTTATCTCTCCAAACCTCAAGTTATTAGGTGCATCAGTCAAGGCAGTAAATACCATAAAAAAATAAATAAAAGACAAGACTTCCAAGTTCTGTCCCTGACGCAATGTGACAAATGTATAAATATATTACGGTGCTGTCAATGAGGCAACTCTGATTTAAACCAGCTTCAGCTTTCAGGACAGGAAATATTTAAAAAGCTCCAAAGTGAATAAAATCCTGCATCATTCAAATGATCCTTTATTCTTCTTCTAACTTGTGCGGCCGGGACATGTCATAATTTAATCTGAGTCTGTTTTAACTCCTCTGCTTTTCATGAATCTGAAGCTTGTGCAGAATGAGCTAAAAATGGTAGTCATTAAAAGCGATGACATCCTCTGACAACTTTTCATCATGTAGGCCAATCCTCTCTGTACTCAGCTTTTGTCTGGGAGCCAGCAAGACAAAAAAAAATCTTTTCCCACTTCGACTCCGGTGGGGGGATGACTCCATAAAACACTGCAGCTGCTGTCAGTCAGCGCAGATATTAGGGGTGCCGCTCACACAAAAATGGCCCCCTCTCTCTCTCTCAATGTCACATAAACTGTGTGATGGCCTTGCTGTTAAATGGAGTGGAATTGATTTTACGCAGCGAGCAGCAAGGCGGCGAGCATCCACAGACATCTGAAGGGCCCTTCCTCCTCCCACTCCCCCCCCTCCCCAAAAAATGATTATAGTTATATAAGTTTCCCTCCCACTCCCTCCATCCTCTCCGCCATCAGCAGGGGTGTTGTCATAGCAACCCCCACCCCTCCTCTCTGCACGTCAGAGCCAGGAGCTCGGAGGATGAAGCCGCATGCAGCTTCTGCCTCTTGTGCCTCTCAGAGAGCACCTGTGATTTTTGCCGTCTCGCATGCAACAGTCAGAGCTGCGGCGCTGGAAACAGTCTGATTGATTTGACTCGGAGGCTGCTGCACATCACATACAGTCAAAAAACAGAGAGAGCAACTGATTCGGCAGCATCTGCAGGTAAGCACCGTGGCTTTATTTACTACGGAGCACTATTTATAGAGTGTTACACCTGTGTGTGTGTGTGTGTGTGTGTGTGTGTGTGTGTGTGTTGCAAATGAAAAATCATTGTCTGATAGAAGCAGTCTGCCTGCTGGATGCTGATTGTGTAATGTCTTCGTTCCAGTGTGCCTCATCCCACAGTTGTGATTGTAATGAGGAGGGCTTTCTAAGGAATGACTGGAAATAATGGGAAACTGAGATGCGGCAGTTTGTCATGCGTGATTTCTCACTCTGAAGGATTACTTTTAAATTAAAAAAAAAAAACAATCTCTCATTTCCTTCCATTTCTTTGTCCTATCTTTCCTCCTCATCCCTTCATCCATTCTCCGTCCTTCCCTCCTCCACCCTTCCCACCCCTTCCCTCCGACAGCAGCAATGTCGTGGCTCTTCTTGGACTGGTTCGTCCCGCTCTACCTGCTGGTGTCGGTTTTGGTGCTGGCAGGCTTCGGAGCGTGCCTTTACTTCCTCGAGCCCGGGCTGCAGGATGCCCACAAGTGGAGCAACAAAACAGTCCGGCATCACCCGCTGGTGGCCAGTGTGAACTGCAGAGATGACGATAGCAATGCCCTGATATGATCAAGAGGGCGAGGCGGAGCAGGGCGGGAGGCCATCTGGACAGGGGTGCTGCCAGGACACCGGCGGGATGGGAGCCAACACCTAAAAGATGGAGAAAGAGAATGGAAGAGGAGGGTGACAAGGATGGAGGAGAGATCGCCCTGTCCTGTCATTCCAACTTTTCTCTGATCTCTAACGCACTTTCTGTAGAGATCAGGGAAAAGTAGAAGCCAAATGCACAAAGGAGGAGAAGACTTGATGCAGGACTGTGAGGAGGACACGTTGCCCTTTAGAAATGTGATTAAAACACGATGTAAATTTCACGCCATCTTACACTTGTGCCAACTTTTACATACGTTTTGTATTTTGACAATCACTTTACATATATCATGAAGTTTACTTCTATTGTGCATTTAATTAGTGACAGAAGTGCAATGAATTTGTTGGCAGCCAGCAGGGAGGGTTTTTAATCCTCGCTCTCTGGCGATGTCGGCACGGCAGCTGCTGAGAAGCATGTGGATTGTTAGTGCCACTTTGCCAAAATGGTGTTAGTAGTGACTTTATTAAAAATTAATATGTTCTGAATAAATGCAACCAGATTTATTCAAGGTGCCAAGATTATTCTAGATGGACCAAGATTACAGAAAAGTAGTATTTGGTAAAGCTCAAAGTGTATATTTTGTTTGATTTCATTGTTTTTACTTGACAGCATGGTGAGGAAACTGTGGGTGTGTAACAGCCCGCTTTTGATGATCATATGCTTTCTTTGTTCATACAGAATAAAACTGTTTAATCCTCAATTCTTTGGATTCACACTGTTATTATGTAGTCCATCATATTTTAGGATTTCTGAAAATATTCTGATTTATGGCTGCAACATTGGTGGAGTATATTTACTCAAGTACTGTATTTAAGTACAACTTTAATGTACTTTACTTGAGTAATTATATTTAGTGCTACTTTATACTTCTACTCCACGACATGTATCTTGACAGCTTTAGTTATTTTTTAAAATTAAGAATATACATTAAAAACATTTGATAAGCTTAGGGAAAAAAAACTCACAAAAAAAACAGTTGCACCACAGTTTTTCTTATTTTTACTTAAACTTTTTGAGCCTAAAGTGTCAAATTCCACTCACCACTAAAAATAAAAACAGAGGGAAATGTAAAAAAAAAAAAAAAAAAAAGAAAAATCAAAATCAACATAAAAGTGTGTGTGGCAGAATTTTGTTTTTTTTCCTCTACTTTACTTTTTATTATCTCATGAGTCCTCAGATTTATATTTGTAATAGTAAGTAGTAGTAGTAGTAATAATGTCAAAACACTTTTCAAATAAGCATTAAATGTCTTCAAAAGGCAGCAAAATAAAACAGAAAAGGCATAAAATCAACAGGTTTTATACAAAAGAAAAACAGTTGAAAGCAGGTTAAAATTCAGATTTAATCAGGAAAGGCTCTCCAATAAAAATATGTTTTAAGAAGGGATTTAAACGCGATCACAGACTCAGCCGACTGCATGTCCTCAGGCAGATCACTCCCGAGCCTCGGGGCCCTGACCAAAAACGCTCTTTCCCCTTTAGTTTTCGGCCGGACCTCAAACGCTTTCAGCAGGTGGTCTCCAATCCGAGCCAGCCTGACCCCGCTCAGCTGTAGAGATCAGATGAGATGGGCAGGCTCAAGGTGGTATGGCCGTGAACTTATCTTATGACCCCATTCTTTGGAGGGGCCCCTGACCCTTTGAGAACCACACATGAGCCAAATATATCTCCACCTTGATCACTACAAGAGTAAAATCTTGCTCAAAAACAGATGCATCAATATCAACAATCCAATAAAATGACCCATAATAACATCAAGGGACCCTGTACTTTTAGTTTTGATACTTTTAAAGGTTCAGAGTACTTATTCCACCACTGATCTGTCTGTGTTCTGACAGAATACTACAATAAGACCACAGTCAGACTTCACAGACGTCCCATGAACCAAACCAGATGAGAGCTGAGTGGGAGTGAAACAGAGCAGCTTCAGTGTCGAGGAATGGAGAGAATGGCACTTCTGTGCCCACTACTTCCTACTGATGAGTTCCCCGTCTCGCACTCTGAGACTTATTTACTCGCTCAGCGTGTCAACAACAGAGACAGCACTTCAGACGCCAGGTTAGTTCTCTGTTTTCCTCAATTGTGATTTCACAAAAGTTGTGCTTTTGATTGTAAAAAATTGTGCATAGTGCTATTTAATTGCCACATAGCGGCAATTTTTCAAAAACATAGTTTTTGAAAGTAACTTGGTACAATTATTGAAGTGCTATACCTTAGCACTACCTTACGCATATAGATGCTTTTTCTGCACTTGATTCCTCCCATTACATAGTTTATACTTCTATCTTACTGCATTTCAGAGGAAATAATGAATGTACATTTTTACTCTGATTTACAGCTATGCCTGCTTCTTCTCAGATAGAAATTTTAAAGAGAAAACGTAAAGAATATGCTGCATTGTTAGGGTTTAACTACCCCATGTGGATAAAATTGGCTCCACCTCAAACTGCTACAACAATAAAATGCTACCTACACATTATTGCTTCAGTATTAACAGTCTAATTATATTAAATATGGTCATATCAGGCACTACTTTTTGGAAAAGCAGTACTTTTACTCTCAGAACTTGCAGACATTTCTGTGCTCTCCTTGAAGTAATATTTTAATATAGCTTTTACTTGTTATTTAGTACTTTTACATTGAGGTATTACCACTTTTTACATAAAAAAAGGATCTGACAATATGATTTCCCTTCATTTCTCCACTCCCACCAGTTGAGTCTGTCTTTCTTTTCATTTCCTCCCCTTACAACAGAATGAGTGTTTTTGACCGTCTGGCCCCTCTGATCCCTCAAGTATCTGCCTCCTCCAGACAAACAAAGGAGCATCCGTCAGTCTGTTTGTCTCCCCCTCTGTCCCTCTCTTCTCCTGTCATCAAAAAGAAAGCTATTAAAATTTCGTCATTTGATGAGAAGGGACTCGTCTATGGCGAACACGACACAAAACATACAAACACTGACAGGTAAATGAAATTCTGTTCTAGCTCAGGTTTATGTAATACAGCAAATATTTCCCAGTTGATATTTCTTTTTTTCCCTCTTGTTGCTACAGATCTTTTGTCCCAATTTGTTCCTCCAAGACATCCGGTCAGCCCTCTTGGAGTAAATCATGCCAGCATTTACAGATGAACCGCGGAGAAAAAGCCTCAACCCTCCCGAAAGCCAAGCCCAAAACATACAGCTCTCCAACTCTCCCTGCACGGCCCAGCATCTCCATTTTCCCTGCTCCAAAGCCAAATACCTCTCCCACTCTGAAACCACAGCCAAGGGATTCTCTTCATCTCAGTGATCCTTTCTCGTTACTGCACCAGCCGAAGCCAAGTGTATCTCCAACTCTTACTGTCCCAACACCCAGACTGACTCCATCTCCGACTTCCTTGGATGGCCATGGAGGCAAGCAGCCTTCTCCTGTCGCTAAAGAAAGACGTGCTCGATCCATTACCATATCCAATGCTAAAACTGAGCGCGAGTACAAAAAAGACAGAGGACAGAGCTCCTCAGATGTGGCGAAGCATGAAATTCTTGATCAGGAGGTTTTACTGGACTTCACTAACCCTGCATTGAGGAGACCATGTCCCATGTCTCGACATGAGTCCCAGAGACACGCAGCCATGTCTCAGAACTCCTGCCTCTTACAAGGCAAAGTTGGTTTAAGTAAAAAAGACAATATAGCAAAAGATAAACCAAAACCTCCGCCCAGGAGTGCAGATGTTACCTCAAACCTTAAACCAAAGACAAACATCAAACAGCAACAGGGATTTCTGCCAAGTGCAATGACAGGTACACAAACATCTCTCTCAGAGTCTGACGGGATTCAGTTTGCTAATGTTGTTCAAAGAGAGTCGCAGCCGGCTTTTGATGTACCGGCTACTCAGTCAAGCCTTTACAGGAGACATATAGAGCACCCTCAGAGGAGGAATTACACATCCGGTGACCAATCATATGAACAGATGTATTCTGAGAGAAGTGCAGCTTCACCGACGACTCCCAGAATGTTGTTCTCCAGGGAGCCTTTGTTGAGACAGTCACCCAATGTTGAGACCAGGAGAAGACGATTCGACATCAGCAGTGAAACAAAAGCGGATACTTTTCTTTCTAATTTCAAGAGAAGTCAAGAAGAAAACATCACGCGCACAATTGCAGGAAATTCATCTAAACTCTGTGAACAAACTATCAAGTCTCCTCAGACACACAGACTCTGGTCAAAGGCTCAGAGTCAGACGGCACAGATGGATGTGAAGAGTGCAATAAGTCAGTCCCACTGTGTTTCAAAGGATTACAGCTGCCAGTCGAGAGACATTGATCGCAAAACAGAGTCTCCTCAGTGTGCGCACAGATTAAATCGACTTAAGACATGTCTGGTGGCACCTCAGACACAGGAGGCTTCTGTCGAGTGTGCCACTTCAAAAACGACCCTCTCCGAGCCTGATATTATCTCACACAAACATCAGTTCGATTACAAACAAAACAAAATCCACAGAGAGGTGAGCTTCAGTGGCACAGGACTGAATCAAACGGGTATTTTTGCACCCTCAGACTGTCATGGGACACCCGCAAAGCTACCAGAATATCCCTCTGGGAAATACTGCCAATTCGACACAAACAGGTTTGGCATCAGTTCAAAGGGGGTGTTTGACCTGCCGGCCCAGCAGTCCCACACAGAGCACCAGAGAGCAGACGAGACAACAACAACAGCTTCCCCTTCACTAGACCGACCAAATTACTCTGCAGCAGGCAGAGCGTTTATCATGGAGGAGCCAGAGGACCCCTATTACGTCACCATGTATTACCCGGGCTCAGTGTATGTGGGTGAGTACAGAGATAACCAAACCACTTGGAAGACTTTAAAAAGTTAACAATCCCCCAAATAATACAACTCTTTCATTTTTGTTTTTAATCTTTTTTTTTTGTTTTTTTGAGTGAAATAAATATGGGGGGGGGGGGCAGTCAGATGAGGGGGCGGTCAAAGAGGAGAGCAGAGGGATTCAAAATGTCGGCTCTTATCAGCAGAGTAACAGACATGCTGAGGAGAGACACGACAACGCTGGTTAGAGGTATCTATCAAAGTGACGACTAGTCCAGGAGGACATGCCAGCACAGTGCTCCACAGAGACAAACAAACACAGCAGAAACATGCAGAAAGGAAAGCAAAAGAAGGACGACAGGAGGGCAACTCAGAGGTAAAATGTGAGTGGTGCAATTGAGGTTCACTTTCTTTTAAAAAGTAATGTCACTAAATATGATCAAAATAACGCTAATAGCATGCAAATGCTGTGTAATAACTGCTGGTTAAATAAAAGTATACTACTGTAAATCCTGCTATCAAGGGATAGAGATTGAGAAAGAATTACCACCAAGTACATATAAGATGTTAATATCTTCCTGCCACAGGTTGTAAACTGTATGTCCAGCAGTGTTGTGTAGTCCAGTTAAGTTAATTGTCAGAGGGTTTCACACTGTAAAATCTGACAAGTTGATATTACTTAAAATAAACTTGGAAACTGATAACCTTGAAAAACGAAAGTAAATATAACTATTAATCTTAATTTATGTTATTTTTTATATATGTTTGTTAGTTTTACTCAAAATTAGATGGTGTTGTTGCTTCTTTTACTCCATTACATTTATCTTGCATTTATAGCTACAAGTCTTTAGCAACACAGTAAGCTTTTATGAGACATAATACAGTACTATATTATATGTTGGCCTATGATGTATTATTATATATAAATAATTGCTATTTTTTAATCTGCATAAGTAGCTTAATTGCCCAGTAATTCAAAAATATACAGTAAAATAACAATGTCAGGAGCCATTCTGCCTCCACAAGGAGGCTTAAGCACAGTCTGCTGATAATATTTCCGTACAATTTTAAATGCTTTATGTATTTGTAATGGTGTATTATTACACCTTCATATACTGATACTTTTACGCGTGTAAAGGATCTGATTACTTCTCTAAGCGCTGTATTTTCACCATATCATATCATCGAATTATAATTCAATCCGAGATATCCCCTAAAAATAGTCTGTATCACTGACAGAAGGCACTGTACCAAAAAAAAGTCAATTTGATGAAAAGTTACACTGCGCGTGCGCGCTGCATCTCCCCACTCCCTCTCCTCTTGTCGCCTTGGTAACGGAAAAGGGGGGCTCGGGGCCAGAGGGAAGGAGAGGAGAGGTACCCGGACGAATCACATGACCGCTCCTCATCTTGTTATCTCTCTGTGTGGACATACACCGTTTGTTCTCGGAGTCAGAGCGACAATTGATCAGTCAGTCAGCTAAAAAGCGGATCTGCGGGTCAACTGAACGTGAATCGGTGAGTGTGACACCACATCGGCGCCGCGAGCCGCCGTTAGCTAGCGGGCTGTAGCTAGCAGCTAGCAGAGCTGCCGTTAGCCGGTAACGTTATTATCCAGCATGACTGGAGGGAGACAATGGGGGTGGAGAGGCTGTGATGGAGCTAACCTCATGTGTTGTGTTTGAACAAATAAAACATGGTTTGCTTTAATATGGAGCCGCGGTGTGCGTTAACGTTAACAAGCGCGGCCAACCGGAACAAAATAACGCGATTTTAGTCAAGTCAGGTCCGTTTGCTTTTGTAGCGCCGTATCACAATTACAAATTTCTCCTAACGGGGGGGTTTACAATCTGTAAAACATACGACACCTTAAGCCCCCTTTTCTTTGGGTAAGTATGAACTCCTCAAAGAAAACATTCAACGGTGGAAAAATCTTAGGAGGAGCAGCTAAGGAGGGATCCCTCTCCCTGTAAGAACAGACGTGCATTAGATGTCGACAGACCGACACAACAAAATTACAGTATAGATTATTCACATGATGTTATTGCATGTGATCACATTTTGAAAAGGTGGATCCAGAGGATGTCAAACAGCTTCCAGGTGTCTCCAGCCTGAGATCTCACCACTATGTGACCTGGAATGGTTATTATACAAAACATACAAGAAAGAGTAAAACTGAAGCACGTCATTTACACAGAGAGGAGAATGAAACACAGCCACAGAGGGAGGGAGAGATACAAGAGGAGATGCTCAGTCTTCTGGAGGACAGTGATCCAGATCCAACATTTTACTGTAGAAAGGAAACAGCCTTAACATCAGTAGTTGTGTTTCAGTCTTCAAAGTGTGATTTTCTTGCACAGTTAATACTGAAATAATTCTGTGGATGTGAGTGTATGTGTGATGGCAGCGAGGAGCAGGGGGCCGGGCAGAGAAAGGGGACAGAGCTGCATGAATCAAAGTGACAGCTACTTCCTCACTGACCTGTATCATCTGGATCTAGCGCTGTGGATGCACTGACTTATAAAGCGTGGTAGCAGTGACTTAAAGCGTGGCAGCAGGCTGATCCATGTGTACACCCCTGCAGGGATGAGGTGATCAACCACATGCCTGTTACTGTTACCATCTGCCCCTCTGCACTGTTGCTCCACTTAAAGGATCAGTTCCCACAAATGCACAGTATTTTGTAACTCAGCTCTAGTGGTGTCAAGGCATGCATAATTTACTATCTATTTCTAAAATGTATGCTGATTTTTAAAAAAAGAGAGGTGAACATAGTTTCAGTTGTGGTGTCACTAGGAAGTACCAATGAATTTTATTATCTATTCTTTTAGCAATATGAATTAATGATTTGGTTTTTACATTTTCAGCGAGTGCCACCTCACTCCATGCCATTGTAACATCCTGAAATGTTTTGTTTTATCCAAACAAAGATATTCTGTGAATTGTCACAGTAGACAAGAAACTAGGAAAACATTCAAATTTGAGAAGCTGGAAGCTGAAAATATAGACATTTTCTTCCTAAAAATGACTCCAGTCAACTGATTAATTAAGTTGTCGCTCATAAACTTTCTGTTGATCAGCTAATTGATAAGTTGCTTGACTGTTGCAGCTTTAGTGCTCACATTATTTTAAATGTGGATATAATGACTGAGTGTGTAAAGGCAAATAATATAAGGACTAGAACAGTCTGATAAGTTCTGAAAATTACATCACTTTACAGTCATGCAGCCTATAAAACCAGAAAAAAGACAACACTTACAGTATCCAAAATCTAAGATCATGAATCTAACATCAATCTAAGATTATCTCATATCACGATATTCACGGTTTCCCTCATATTCATTTATTTGTGGTGGCCCACCACAAATAAAACATCTGCCTCCACAAATAGAATTTCTATTTTTGGAGCTGGACCGTTTAATAGGAGCGCTGTTGGAATATAAATACCAGCAGGAGCAGTAAAAGTGTAACTTAATCATTTATTCTGCTGGATCTAAAAGTTTGCAATAACTCACAACAGCTGTTCCTCTCATCCACCGATCAGATCTGATCAGATCAGCTGTAAACGGATAGACAGACCCACAAAAAATGCTGAATTTAGAGAGAGGTGACTGAATGATAAAAAAGTTGTGTCCCAATTCAGGGTCTGCATCCTTTGAAGAACCCAGCTTATGCGGTCTATGGAGGCGACTCTTTCAAAGGCTCCTCGGGACAGTCTAGCCTTCGGAGGATTTCCTGGTTGTGTCACCAGATGTTCCTGCCCTTACCCTCACGTCACAGTTGATTTCTGCTGCCCAGGAGAGAGAGAGAGAGAGAGAGAGAGGAAGAAAGGAAAAACAAAAGAGAGACAAACAAAAGAAAACTTACATTTAAAAATGAAATTGATTCGCCAATCACTGTCTCCGCTCTGTGCCACCATGATGTAAAGTATTTCCGAATGCTGAACAGGGGCGCGCAAAGGATATTGGGATATGGAAGGCCGTGAAGGATAATAGCAGTGTATCCTCCAAAATGACGGAAAAGAAGGCTGCATTTGAAGGAGCCATCGAATTAGGACTGCCTTCACGCGGCGTTGTGACGTAATCAGCCTTCAAATGCAGCCTCCAAAGGATGCAGACCCTGAATTGGGACACAGCTAACATGACACACATTTAAGTCATCAGCAACTGCGACACATACACTCTAATTCTGTGGAAAACACTGATATTGATATAATATCGATATACTGCCCAGTCCTACTTCAAACATATCTTTTCCACTGTATTTATTGTAGACCGGTGAGATCTGGCCAATCCCAAATTCACTCAGGTTCAACAGCAACATCTGTTTTTACAAACAGATACTGTATCTTAAAATCAAAACTCACTGAGTGGACATATATGTACATGAAAGTAATTTGTAATATAAGTAATCTGTTGTTTAAGTGATTTGGGTGAACTAACCCTTTAAGACGTAAGAACCCATTTCTTTAATGTAGAGCAAGTTAAAGGGAGGAGGCCTCAGCTCGCTCTACTGGCCTACTTCTTGATGTGGCAGTATTTTCTGTTGATGACAAATTATATGTTTTATCCTCCTCTCTTTTTTTTTTGTAGACATGTCAGACGTAGTTCCTCCAGAAGTGAGACCCAAACCAGCCGTCCCTGCCAAACCCCCAAATGTGGGGGGTCCTTCCCCCTCCAACCCCTTCCCGCCCCAGGGCACAGGTATGGGAGGAGGAGGCGGCGGTGTTTCAGCTCCTCCTCCAAGTGCCATTCCAGTGCCCATCGGGAGTCACGGCCCAGGCCATGCTGTGAGTCATAATTTGGGCCATGGTGTGGGGCATGCTGCAAGCCACGCTGCGAGCCATGCTGCGAGCCATGCTGCGAGTCATGTTGGAGGTCACACTGCGGCACACAATGGAGGTCATGCAGGCTCCCACAGCTCCGGCGGTGGATCCACTCTGCTGGGGTACATTGGAATTGACACCATCATTGAGCAGATGAGGAAGAAGACCATGAAGACGGGCTTTGACTTTAATATCATGGTGGTCGGTAAGTCACAGAATTAGTATATACTATATATGTGTGTGTGTGTGTGTGTGTGTGTGTGTGTGTGTGTTCTTTTTACGATTGTTGTTCTCTTACATGTGAGTCTCAGGACTTTTTTTTTTTTAATATGGTAACCACATCTGGATTTTATAGCAAGAAGGGCAGCTTAGGCAGTATTGGTTGGTAGTGTGTGTTAAAATGCATTTGTTGTTTGTGGCCATGAATGATATTGTTTAGATCTCCAGTGCAAATTGTGATGTAATATGGCACTCTTTCTTATTATCAAAATGTCAGTCAAATCATGTAAATCTGTGAAAAAAAAATCCTTCGCATTATTATTTTTTTTTTCTTTAATCTGTTTATTTTGTGTCTTTTAAATGACTTTTATTATTATTATTATAACTCGTGCCATGGGGTAGAGGGTGGTTTGTGGAGGGTAGGCTTGAGTGGGTAGAGGAAAGTGGGCATAATTGTATAATGAACTGTCATCTGCTGTCTATTTCTGTAATATCAAATAAAACACACACAAAAAAAGATTTTTGTTCTCAGAGAACAGCAAAGCAATATAAATTTCTCTCTTTTTCTATACATTTCCGTCCTCTGCAGCCTTACATTTTTCTCCCTCCCTCTCGTGTCAGGTCACAGTGGTCTCGGAAAATCAACTCTGGTGAACACCCTATTCAAGTCCCAGGTGAGCAGGAGGAGCGCAGGATGGGGCCGTGATGAGAAGATCCCCAAAACTGTGGAGATCAAAGCGATGTCTCATGGTGAGTACAGGGAGAGAGAAGCTTCTGTTCTTTCTCTAGAGCCAGACATTTTTAGCAGCATTTAATTTGACAGAGAAAATTAACGATCTTTGACCGTGTTCTTAAAAGTACCACGTAGCCTACTTACAGTCCATCAGTGCACGCTGGAAGCTGCCAAGTGAGCTTCTCATTTATTCGAGTTGAGCTACGGACGCGCTGGCCAACTTCTGTGTCTTCTGCAGTTACTTTGTGCGAGAGGCTTTGATGATTTGTTTACTGTGACGGCACATTTACTGTCACAGCTGGTGGTTCCCTCAGAGTTCAGGGGAATTAATTTTTCCCTCTGGATACATTGCTTTGGAATATTATACTATACATCACAAAAAATCCTGCCCAGCTTGTGTCTGTTTTGAGGAGTTAGCTTTACCAACAAAGTAGGATGAAAGTTATGAATTCATATGCCTGTTAGAATATAAGCATCAATAAATGGATTAGGCTGAAACAGGGATGCACCAAT
Organism: Plectropomus leopardus; assembly: GCF_008729295.1. Taxonomy (NCBI): domain Eukaryota; kingdom Metazoa; phylum Chordata; class Actinopteri; order Perciformes; family Serranidae; genus Plectropomus; species Plectropomus leopardus. The sequence goes on from NC_056466.1 coordinate 29,784,510, forward strand.
GTTAAAATGACAGTTTGGCCAGGAAAACAGATAAATCCAGGAAAACAAAATAACGTGATTTTAGTCAAGTCAGGTCCATTTGCTTTTCTGCCAGGAAAACAAATAAATCGTTATTGTCAGAAAAAAATAACTACTCTTTAAAAGATATTCAGACCTTCATTACTTTATCTTTGAATGAGCACAATACGAACCTTTAATATATTCTATGTTTACATGAAAAAAAAACTTTTTTGTTGAAAAAAGGAACCGCTATAAAAGCCTTTTTACTACATGTAATATATGGTCACTCCCTCTAATTTGTTGTTGTTGCTGTTGTTGTTACATATTTTCCTTCAAACAGCTGTATTTATTCAAGTTTCTCTCACACATCATGAAAATATTACAATTTACCTTCACCCAATACTGTTTTTTACTAAAGAAAGCTTGAATGCATCATAATTTAACATAATGCAAACCCTTAGTGTTAGTTCTGGCCACTGACTGCTAACAGCTAATGTTATTGTGAGTTCACCACATCATTTCGTCCTGCGTCCTGCGCTACGGAGCAAATCTGTGTGTCCCAGGATAGCGAAGGCAATACCTTCCCTACTCTGCCTCTGACTGGCTAGTACTTTTTGCCTTTGACTGGTGAGGTTTAGGAAAGAGGAGTTGGATCGTTCAGGGTCAGAATGTGATGATAAGCCAATCGGAGGCAGAGTAGGGCGGATGATGCCTTCACCATCCTAGGAGATGCAAATTTGCTCCAGGAAACAATCTCTGTTGGTCCCAAACGCTTTTTCTAGGGAGCCGTTAGTGACACTGACATCAGTGAATATTACCTAATTTACAGATAGGCCAATGACAGTCAAAAAGGTTAATATTGACCAATATCAATGTTCAGTTGATAAATTGGTGCATCTGTAGGCTGAAATTTGGTGGACAGATTGTTGTTCAAGGATCAGCTAACTAGATTTTTGTGATAATCTGTGTTTGGGACTTCTGCTGTTACTCAATTTTCTGATCAATGTGCCAGCATGAGCTCAAAGTCTATTGTGTCCATGATATAAAGTGGGTTTTGTTTAAATGTGGTTAGTCAGGAAAGGCAACCAAATCAATAGTGTCAAGGCAGGGAGGCATAGTGTCTAAAAAAGCAAGTAATGTGACTTAAACATCATGAAAATTGTTTTTTAGTCATCGGCAAGAACAGATTGTTCTTGAGATGTCTTTTAGACAGCTTTCAATTGACACATATTCATGGATCCTTGGAGTGAGGTCCTTAACTGTGAGGATTTTCAAAGTGTTTTTCTGTCTCGCCGGGCCTGTGTGGACAGACTTGTTGATCTTAAGCCTGGATAATGTTTGTTCACACGCATACTACAGAACTACTTTTCGTTTTCATTTGACTTTTGTTTGACAGACTGTGCTTTTGGAATGGTCTCTTTTTTGTCTCACACATCCTGTCATCCTGCTGGACGTTACACAATGTCCCAAATTTTTCCACCTTCTCAGGGTGCAGACTTCAGCTATCAAGCAGTCCACGTTTGTCTGACATTTTCATTGTAATATTAAGGCATCTCGAACGAGACGCACAGGCTTTGCAGTTGGAAAATAAAATCTACTTTCATAAGTAGATGAGGTGTGATTTAGGCTTTCTTACTTTGCCTATCACAAGTTAGACAGTTGCATAAGACTAAAGATGCCCTTAAAAGTTTTCTACCATAACACCAGACAGTCTCTGAACTGAGAGCTGTGTTTCCATGGCAACACTGAATGACCCCTGCTGACAAACGACACAAAGAGGTAAACATGGCTCAATTTGTGGCTCGCTAACAATGTTGTAGAGCGAGGAGTTAGACTTGTTTCGCTCATCACTGAGTCTTTCTCATAAAACATTCATGTTGTGATGTTCATCCACAACGCACCAGCTTTCTGCTGCTGGAATAAACCCAACTGTGCAGGACGAATCAGCCATGATTTTGGTTTGAAAAGAGTCGCAATTAACCTGAGTACAGAGCTGATTGCTCCTATTTCAAACCACTATGTGTTGTATTTGAAAATATCCCGACTTTGACACCCGTCCCCCAGTGTTAGCATCAAATCAGTCACTGGCAGACAGCTCCACATGCTGTTTATGAAATCAGACGGGGACTCTTCACTATGAAGCATTCTGTAGTACTGTTTTCATTACGGCATCTAGGACCAGAAGAAACTGAACTCTTCCACATCCTTGATGGTTTAACAGCACCAGGGAAAAAATGGAGAAATGCCAAACCCTTGGAAAGAGCTCAGTGTTTGGTTGCTACGGTTTTAGGACATGATCATGCACACATCGCCTCTGGTCGACAGTGACCTGACAACATTACGCTCTTGCCAGAGAGAGACGTTGCCAGAGAGACACAGCCGACATGTTAAAAATATCTCAATCAGATCGTTTATACTTTGCTTGCTGTCTTTCAAGCTTGAATGCTGTTTCTGTGCACACATCAAGACTAGTTGCTTAAAATTGATTTTGCACACACAAAGCTACAGCTGTGGTTTATGTTTGTCTTTTCTTCATTTTTGTGTGTGTGTTTTTTTTTTTAAGTTCTTGAGGAGGGTGGTGTGAAGATGAAGCTGACAGTTGTCGACACGCCAGGTTTCGGAGACCAAATTAACAACGACAACTGGTGGGTTTTCCAACTCGTGCATGATTAAAGTCTCATAAATGTCATCATTACTGCCTCAACTTAGCAAGATCTGTTTTTATGCCTCTATGTCGGCGATAGCCCTGGCTGGAGGCATGCTGCTGTGTTGTCTGTCCTTCCATCCCATCCTCCTAAACATGATATTTCAAGAAGGCCTTGAGAGGATTTCTTTTTGGCACAAATGTCCACTTGGACTCGAAGATGAACTGATTAGATTTTGGTGGTCTTAGTTAAAAGGTCACTGTGACCTGATCTTTCTGATTCTCGTGAACATGATAGATATATATATATATCACCTTTCAGGAAGAGCCCATTAGCTCACCTGGTAGAGCGGGCGCACCATGTACAACGTCTATGTCCGACTTTCACGCTATAGCAATCCTAACAAGTTAAGGCAAAAAGCCCCAAAAATAATCTTTAAAAAAAAAAAAAGAAAAAAATCTTTTAGGATCTTTTTTCAAATTTGGCTCAACGTCCACTGGGACTCTAACATGAACTGATTAGAGTTTGTTGGTCTGATATCACTGTGACCTCACATCTGTCGAACTCTCATGAACACAATATCTAAAGAGGGCCTTGAGTGCACTTATTCAAATTTGGCATAAACATCCATTTGAACTCAAGAATAAACTGATGGATCTGGTTGTTCAAAGGTCAAGGTGACTGTGACCTCACAAAACATGTTTTTGACTCGAGAATTCATACACTAGTTATGACAACATTTCACACAAAAGTTGATGACATAATGTTCTGCAAAAACACTTTTCTGGCCATTACTCAACGTCACATCTCAGGAACAGAAGGGGAGACATCGATTCTGAACTGGCACTAAACTCGATTGTCCGCCTTGAAGCTGTGCTGATTGTATAGATCTTCTGTGCTGCTGGGGGGAACATGTGTGTGACGCATTCGTGTTTTCACAGACATGAATATAAACTGTAAGCGCAGCTTGACTGGTGTGCGAAGGCATACAAGTTAGTAATTCTAGTTCACTTGTCACCTTACCAAATGCAACAATGCATTTACTTCCTGTATGGTTCTCCTCAGGTTAAGTCTTCTTTTCCTCCTTCTCTTTTCTTTGCTCAAGTAATCATTTTCTCTCAAGCTGACCTCTTCTGTCATATCCACAGCTGGGAGCCAATTTCCAAGTACATCAATGAGCAGTATGAGAAGTTCCTGAAGGAGGAGGTCAACATCACCAGAAAGAAGCGCATCCCCGACACCAGGGTGCACTGCTGTCTCTATTTCATCTCCCCAACTGGACACTCGTGAGTTCAACTTTGTCAGAACTAGAGACAAGTAAAAGGAGGTATCTGGTCTAAAAAGCGTTGTTTGTAATCTGTTGGCAGAGAGAGCAGCGTACATACGGCGTAACAGCATTCGTGTCCCTTTATCCAAAAACATTTCATTTTAGATTAACAAAGCCTTAAATCAAGAGAGCTACTTTATATTGCAGACAACACTCTCTTCTCTGAACAACTCACAATTAGCTGCCGCTGACAACTGTGAAATTGCTCTTTAATGGATAAACGGATACAGTCTTTTGTGTATTACAGCCAGTGTATCCCATCCTTCTTAGCCGGGGTAATTGAGAGCGACAGGGTGTTTTGTGTGCAGGCGAACAAGAACTGGGACACAAGCTTTGTCCAATGATAAGCCCACTTTTCAAATAGCATCCACACTGTAAGTCTTTTGTGAGCGCTACAAGACTGGGGAAAGGTAATGAGACGTATGAAACATGACAAATAAAACCCCCGTGCCTCCCTCTGCTGTTTGTTATCCTGACCCTCTTTTCACTGTCGCATGCGAGCCTCCTGCAGAATCACAGCTCCTGAGTCTACTTACTCACTCTCCTTCTTTGTCTTTTCTGCTCTCTTTCTGTCCGTCCCAGTCTTCGGCAATTAGACATCGAGTTCATGAAGCGCTTGAGTCACTCGGTCAACATTATTCCTGTCATTGCAAAGGCGGACACAATGACCATTGAGGAGAGACAGGAGTTCAAACAGCGGGTGAGTTTCACCAATGATGATCCCACTAAAGGTAGACGTAATGGATGTAACGGTATATGTTTATATGTCAGTGTCGATGTCAGTAGTTATCAAAACAATGTATTTGAGGCATTTTACATCATTTGCTCTCAACAGAGACAAATTTATATGTCCTCTTAAAAATATCCTGTTTCGTGCATGTTTTGGTCTATAAAGCTGCTCGTATCAATATTTTTTTAAAAAAACAGATCAGATAACTATGTGTAATGTGAATGAGACATGCTGCTGGAGGTAAATTTACACCTCCCAAAACAGAGACAAATGCAATCAAACAAATAGTAATGTATCAAGCAATGTATGAATAGAATTCACTCCCTACATGCATCAAGCAAAGAACCAGTAAAATGCAAGTCAGTGTTGGTGAAATGGCATCTGCTGAAAAAAATACAACAAATTAGAAGAACCAATTAAGTTCTGAAAAAGGGAAATGTGTTTGATGAACTGATGTGCCTGCAAAGGTTTGATTTTGATTTATATTATCATAATTAAAATTATATATTAATTATTATTATTTTTGTTTCTTTTATAAGTTGTTCTGGTTATTATCATTACATCTATTTCATAATTTTATTTTGTTTTTTCTATTTTGTTTTCCTTTTTTTTTGTCTTTTTTTGTATTTTTATTTTTATTTTTTTTACCGTTATCTGTTATGTACGGTATATGTTATACACTGTAAATGTTATGAATATGTACTGGACCCCATAAAGAGTAGTGGCAGCTATGCTGCAGCTAATGAGGATCCTAAATAGAAACTAAATAGGAATGCTCATAGTGACAAACCAACAAAGACTCATCACTCAGCCCTTCAGTTCCAGTCAGCATAAACAGTGGCAACATCTACTGTTTTACACGGCCTATGGGATTTAAGGTTTAAGGTTTTTTTTCTTTTGGTTATGTCTCTCTGCTCTCATGTGCTGTTTTTGGCTGCAGCAGGCAGCTGATTTCAGTGAAAGATTTCTGATAAACCCGCTGTACATTAACTGTTCCTCACCAAACTGCAGACAGACACAATTAGTGACCAGCTGGTAAACACTGAGCATTTAGCAGCTACAGAGCCAGATATTTCCCTGAGGAGTTGGTACGGACAAAAAAAAATGAAAAAAGAAGAGTGCGTGTCACATTCATCATGTGACTAAAAGCACAAATGAATGCCAATGTTGTCTAATTCTGCTGGATGCATAAATAAAAAGCTGTTTGCTAACAATTTTGATGTATCCATTTTACAGGGTAATAATTTGTCAACGTTGTGTTTAGAGCTTGTTTTTTCTGCCTCTAAGTGGCCAAAAAATTCTAATGCATGATTTAATTTTTTTCTTAAAAGTTCTATATGTAATCCTTGTTATTGATGCCAGTGATGGCCATTACTGGAAGTGCAGTCAGCACTCTGTTACTTGCACTCGTCCTTCATATGCACTAGAACTGCAGTTAACAATTATTTTTATTGCAGATTATTCCATCGATTATTTTCTGGATTAATCAATTAGTTGTTTGGTCTATAAAATATCAACAATGGTGAAAAATGTCATATTTAAATGATTTAATAATCCTGTAAGCCAATATTGGACAATAGCCTTTTTTATACTATAAATAACAATGTCTGTATCGGTATCAGTATTATAAATACCAGTGTCAATATCATTATTATAAGAAACAGTGTTTGTAATAGTGTCAGTATTTGTATCAGTATTATCACTATTATAAATACCAGTATTAGTGTCAGTATTATCAATATTATACAAACCAGTGTTTGTATTAGTATCAGTATTATCAGTACCATAAATACTAGTGTTTGCTTTATTATCAGTGTTTGTATCAGTCTCCAGACTTTAGATCCCACAGCCTCTCCAGAGTGTACATGAGTGACTTAAAGACAGTGCTCAGATGAGACGTGTCACTGATGTGTGCTGTCTCCTGACATTGGTTTGTGCTGTAGGTAAGGAAGGAGCTGGAGATGGGCGGCATTGAGTTTTACCCGCAGAAAGAATTTGATGAGGACATGGAGGACAAGAGCGACAATGACAAGATCAGAGTAAGTGGCTCTATTCTTTCCTCCACACACATTTGTCCAATGAGTCTTTCTAACCTCCCCTCTCTACCCAGCTCGACCCGCTGTCTCCCTCATACACTCACACACTGCTTCCTCCAAACAGAATGCCAGGGCGCTGGGGCCGTGTATTTGTTTCGTCTCATAAAGCTTGTGCAGCCCTCTTCGGTACACTGACCCATGTTGAAATGTCTGTGTCCATAGGAGACGATGCCCTTTGCTGTGGTGGGCAGCGACAAAGAATATCAAGTGAATGGCAAACGAGTTCTGGGGAGGAAGACAGCGTGGGGCATCGTAGAAGGTGGCCTTTTTTAATAAGTAACATTTACATTCATAATATATAGAAAAGATGGTGATGGTGACAGGAACAGGACGAGATATGACATTTAATATTGTCCATTTTTATTGCAGTTGAAAATCCAAACCATTGTGAGTTTGCCCTGCTGAGAGATTTCGTGATCAGGTAAAATAGTCTTTTAAATGTATTATTAAAATCCCACTGTGATGCAATAAACTGGATTTAAAGAGCATTGAGAAATAAAAGGATATACCATACTGGGAAACTTAATCAGTGCTATTATTTTAGCAACATGAATAATGGGTTAAAAAAATGCAGCTAATATTAATTGTTATTATGGAGTAATCTGCAGATTAATCAGGATGTCTACAGGTATCAGACACTTAGATTTAATGCTTTTTAAAGACCTTTTCATGGTAATTTTTCATGGTGATTTTTTAACAAATCATTTTTTTCTACATAGCACATTCTGATGTCTCTGTTCTGCAATATAGTGGAAGGGTTACTGTACATTTACGCCTAAAAGCATGGACAACACACCCCCACTTACCCCCGTTATGCTGTGAGGTTAAAATACCCGAGATATGGGCATTTCTATCTTGCGATGGTGATGTCTTTTAGAGCCGGATTCGGCGCAGAAGGGATATGTGAGATGGGGGAGTTCCCGCCAAAATACCCGTCCAAGCAGCCCCATTGAATGCAAGTGCATGGATTGGCTGTCACAGCTGTCAGTCATGGTGGAAAATCCCGTCTCTGTGTAATTTAATAACTCATTAAAACCGAACTCATCATAGAACACACATTTGAACAAACATGAGGGTGATGAGGGTGTGACAGAAACCATCTTTGGGAGAATTTTATTTGGCATGTACTAGTTTTTAGTTTGGCCCCTTTACTAACATGGAGGGGTGGGCTTTATGACCTATACTGCAGTCAGCCACCAGGGGGCAATCAAGATTGAATTTTTGGGGATTGACTCCTTCTTGGAGACAGCCTCAAGTGGCCATTAGAGGAAGGTGCTATTGGGTGTAAACATGTGAAAAGTCCGGTTATTGAGGTCCAGGAACCAGCACTATTTCAGCCTCCTATGCAACTGCACAAAATGTTGCCTCATTTGTGATGGCTCACAAAGGCAAAAAACTTTAAGTTTTTGAACATCTTCAACATGGAAGGAGTTTTAGAAAAGATCCTTTTTCAGTAACATTTTAGAAAATACCTGTGTATATTTTTTAAAAAAACACAATAACTCTGACGCCTAGATATATAAATAACTAGTAACATGTCCCACTGTGTGTTCCTGTATCTGTTTTCCTCAGGTCTCACCTCCAGGATCTGAAGGAGGTCACTCACAACATTCACTATGAAACCTATCGTGCCAAGAGACTGAACGAGAACGGAGGTCTTCACCCCATATCCTCCAATGACACCCAAGAAAGCAACCTGTAGTCAGTTCAGTGAGAAGGAGACTAAAAACAGTGCAATGAAGCTGGTAGATGAATCCACAGAATATTATTATTATCGTCACCGCGGCATCGCTGCATGCTTGGAAACAATTATATCTGTAAATTCAGTCATTTAAACATTTCATTTTTTTCTGATCGTTAACTCCATCCATTGTCTCCTACACTTTATTCCTGACAGACACATATCAAACACATCTGGTTTCATTTCACAGTAATTCCTGTGAATATTTGAATGAAAGGAAAGTCCAAAACGGATAACTTAGTGCCATTATTAAGATGACAATTTATCGACTGCCAATACCTTGTTGTATCATCGAGCGGGTAGAGTAAGATAAGAAAGTGCCACATTCTTAGGCTTTGTGAATAAGAGGCAAATTTTTAAGTTTTAGTGTTGTGTAGCAACTGATGTCTGAATTCAGACAAATAAAATTATTGATTTGATTTGCAAGATACTAAAATCAATTCTTGCGCAGTAGCAATGCATGAGACAGTTCTGCAGTTGACTCAGTACAAATTGCTTTTTAAGTTTCTCATCAGCAACTGCTCTACCAAGAGAGAATCCTCATGGCTTTACTGTCAGGAGGGCTTAACAAACACTGCAAGCTGTGCTGTCTTCTTCCATACCCACCCTCACTGAGAAAACAAATGAAATTGCTCTAATGTTCTCCCACCCTGTTCACATCTCATTTTCCATTTAAAAATAGTTTGCGTGCACAGACCTGCATACTAAAACGGGAGAAAGCTGCAACATCAGTCACATATTGAATATAATTCTGTGGGCGGCAGTGTGTGTGTGTGTGTGTGTGTAATTGACTGTTACTGTGCACACTGCAGATTCTGTGACTCCATGATTCACCGTAATCGTGCACACAGACTGAACACTGTGGGACGACGACGCTCGGCATGCTTTGTTCCACCACAGTGGGTTTGGAGGGAAGAAATGTGCTCCATTGCATTTGTGCCCATCTGCATTAGCTGTGCATGCTCTTGCATTGAGGATAATTCTAAAACAGATCAGTGGTTTTAATAAATATTGCATATGCTTTCTGGACTCAGACATATGACATATTTTGACTGCTAATTGGACAATATGCATTCAACTTAAATTTTAATCTAAAAGCCTGCAGCATGTAGTTTACGCTGCGTTACTTTATAGAAATAAAGGCTAAGCATGGCCAATAATGTTGTAAAAAAAAAATCAAATTTCATACAAAAGCTCAGTCAGCTGGAGTAATTCATACATAGTGGGAACAAGTCTTTGAAAATGACTGCCCTTTGCTCATGTTTTTTGTTAGGCACTGTAAATTTAATGCATTTTCTCTCACTGTGCCCACTGGCCATTCCTTAAAATAATATTTTCTGACCCAAAAGAAATTTGACCAAGGGTGTAATCACCATACCTTAAAATAGATGAACAGAAAACCTTTTTAAAGATTCTTTGATGTGTTGTACAAAGTTTTTGTGAACATAACAGAACGCTGATGTGGTGAGCAGTATTTGTGTTAATAACATTTTAAATTGAAGTTTGCATGTTCACCACTTGGGGGCAGCACTCTGCCATGTATTAGCAGTGGCTTGGTAGAGCAAGACAAATCCCCGGCTTCAGGTCCTCTGTCATTTGGACAGCTGAGATTTTCAGCTAAATTTTTACACAGTCCACTCTTATTTGCTGATGAAGTTTACAGAGTTTGGATCCTCCACTCTTGCCACTAATATATCTTTCGAATTCAAGTTTACAAGAAGCTTTAATTATATTACCCCAATGGTATGCACTCTAAGTGTTGGTGTAATTATTCCCAATCAGTTTGATTTATTTAGTCGTAAACATGTTTACCAAGTCTTCTTCAGGAACTCAAGATTTATACTGTTCTGCCATGCAGTGTCTGCAGTCGAGCACAAATATGCCAAAACTACAAGTAATTCAGTTTTTTCAATATGTATCAATCTTTTTTGTTTTAAGTGGAATTATCATTTTATACAATCATACTCGTCTGTGCGATTTTGATATGAAATGTGACGTCTACAAGAAACTGATGATAGTTGTCTGTGATTGTAGTGAAGTCAAAGGTTTTCAAGCAGAAATTTGAATTTATGTGTGCATGCTTGTGTTCATATTGCCTGATTGCTTACTGCCAATCAGATCACACATCACTGCAACTTTACATCAACTTATCAACTACTTCTGAATGTGTGATGTGTTCATTAAATCGCTATTTCATGGGGTAAAAACACTGCTGTCCTAACTCCTGCAACTAAATTGACAGCCCACTATCTACATATCACTCATCCCCCTGAATCAATATGACTTCACAATGTATTATATTTATTTAATAACCACTTTCTCAACGTTGCTGTGACACATTGAGATATAATTTTCAGTGTTATATTGAGTTATTTATACATTAATGTGTTATTGTAATTTATTCTTTATTTAATAAAAGCACATTCCCATGTTTTTTTGAAAGAGCTGTTGTCATTAATGTCTCAATAACGAAAACAAATAATTGTAAAAGATCACTTACATAAGCATAGACTTCATAACGAATCGATAAAAGAACCTATTCTCAATAACAGCAAATCAGTTATAATCATTTCCCAAAAGTTTCTTGGCACATACATAGCCTTGAATGGGACCTCACTGCCAACCACCAAATGTGAATATCTTTTCTTGTTAAATGGGAGGTGGAGCAGAATCAGCTAGATATAGTTGGACTCACCTCTATGCATAGCATGAATTCTGAAACCAAACTCCTGGAAAGGGGTTGGACTCTTACCTTTTCCACAGTTCCCCAGGGTGAGAGGCGCTGGGTGGGTGTGGGGATACTCAAGAGCCCACCTGCTGTGCGCCAATGTGTTGGGGTTCTCCCTGGGGAATAAGAGGGTCAATAAAGAAGAGAGGAAGTCTCTTGATTGTTGTTTGTGTTTATGCACCAATTAGCAGTCCAGAGTACCTGAGCCTCTTGGAGTCTCTGAGGGTTGGAACGGCCTCTCTGGGGGGAGGAAAGGCCTGTCCGGCCCGATCGGTGTTTGTTATCAGACTTCTGTACTAGTCTTGGATTAGCCATAACAAACACCATTTTAGAGTGGTTCATAAACGTACTTTGTACCAGAACACCCCAGGCCAAAGATCGATGAAAAACTTTGTTGTGGTATCATGAGATCTGCGGCTGTATGTCTTGGAAAATCGATTATAGAGAGGACCAGAACTCCCAACTTATCGCCATCTGTTGGTGAGTTGGATTAAGTGGTGGGGGGTGGCTGCCGGACAGACCTAGTAAACCCAAATGTGTAATATGACTGAACTGGGGCTCAGGGCCCCTCCGCAAGGTCTACAGATCACACCTACGGAAGAATTTTTCGGGTATCCTAGGTAGGTTGGGGACATGGAATCTGAGTGGTCCATGCTCAAAGCTTCCACTGTGGAGGCAGCTGCCAAAATTTGTGGTAGAAGGGTCATCAGTGAATGTCATGAAGGCAACCCAAGCACCTAAGCAGTATTGCACTGCTCAGCGTCCCCTGAAAAGTTTATGTCAGGGTGCTGGAAAGGAGGTTCTGACCGACTGTCAAACCTCGAATTCAGGAGGAGCAATGTGGATTCTGTCTGTGGCTGCTGAAGGGGTTGTGGGGGTTTGCTGATCCAATCTACATGTGTTTTAAGGACTTGGAGTAGGCTCATGACTGCATCCCACGGGGAGTCCTGTGGGGGGGGGCGTATTGTGGGAATATGGGGCATCAGAGATATTGCTACGTGCCATCGGGGCTCCTGTATGACCATAGTGAGAACTTTGTCTGCATACTTGGCACAAAGTCAAACACATCAAAGTCAAGTATCTCAGGGTCTTTTTCATCTGTGAGGGCAAAAATGGAGCATCAGATGGACAAGCGGTTTGAAGCGGTGGCAGAAGTGATGCGGGTGTTGCACCAGATTGTAAAGAGGGAGCCTAACTGGAAGGCAAAGCTCTTGATTTTTCAAGATCTTCACCTATGGTCGAATGAGGTCACAAATAAAAGCAGTTGACATGAGTTTCCACCATGGGGTGACAGTGCTCAGCCTGAGTGATAGGGTGAGGAGCCCAGACATCAAGAGGGAGCACAGATTAGATACGCTTCTCCTTCTAATTAAATGGGGCCAGTAGACGTGGTTCAGGCATCTGATTAGGAATGCCTCCTGTGCACCGTTGGAGGTTTTCTGTGCCCGGAAAACTGGTGGGAGGTGCTGAGGTAGACCCAGAACATGCTGGAGGGATTCTGTATCTCATCTGACCTGGGAATGTCTCAGGATCTCCAGGGAGGAGCTAGAAAGTGTTCCTGGAGAGAGGGATGTCTGAAGTACCTTGCTCACCCTGAGAGGAACCATCTTTTCACCTGCCTTCCCACTTTATTACCCATGGCTGTACAGTTCAGAGGGTGAGATTTTGGAGCTGACTGGTGGCATTGAGAGATGCCTTTGTCATTCTATACATCAACTGTACTCCAGTTCAGTGTTTTGATTTTTAGACCTGATGCAAACAGTACTTGAGTACACATGAGATGTACTCAAGACTACCATTTCAAGTGGATCTGGGCATGACTGCCAAACTTATGCCCGCTTACGGTGCACAGTGTTCTTACTAATCAATCTGAACTATGGGGCAAATGTACTCTGATGCGGGCGCAGGTCCCGAATGCAAAAGACTTCTTAATAAATAAACAATGTAACTTTTGTTACGCATTATTTGCTGAGGCTGTGTAAATCATATAGAGATCAGTTAAGATATTTAGCAAATTCTATACGCTGACAAAATATGGAGCAAGAACAATTATGGTCATTTGAAGGAAAAGTGATACAGGCAACTTTTTTTTTAGTAGTAATTTTCTTTCTTTTTTGGTGTTGTAACAGCTGCAACAAGCAACCAAATTTGATGGTAAGGGTTCAAATTTTTCCACTAAACAGAAATTACACTTACCGCTCAGATGGTGGCACAACTTCACACAAGCAACTTTATTTTGTTAAGTTAGACCAACAATCATATCTGTGTTTCGACTTCTGCCAGTTTGTATTCATTCAGCAGTCTGCTTTGTTTTCTCTGCCATACTTACTCTCTTTGTCAGTTCAGATCCAGCCACTCCCTCCCACCCTGCAGCAGTTGCCTTTCCCGCCATTCACATCACCTGACCTTCCACACACACATACACACACACACACATACACACTCACCTGTTTCCCATTGCCCTAATTAGCCTGCAGTACGTAAATGAACCCAGTTCCACTCATTTGTCAAAGCTGTAAAGCCTTTGTTCTGCCTGCCTGATCAATTTTTTGATGTTTGCCCCCCATTTTTCTGACCTAGAATGGGTCTCAAAACCCAGTATTAATTAAGCCCCGGGATTTTAATTATTCAAGACTGGAGTAGGCCAAATTGATGGCCTCTGAAGTTGCTGGTTCTGCCCTCGGTATTGGAGATCTAGGTAAGTAATTAAGTGAAGATTTATTTATAGAGAATTTTTAAAAACATGCAGTTACAAGGTGCTCCACACACACATTTACACACACTTAAATTAAAAGAATAAATGAATGAATGAGTTTCAGGTTTGAATCAGGTTTCACTAAGTTACAATACAGAACACAGTACAATGAGGGACAGATAAGACTGAAACAAACAAATAAAAACATAACACATGGAGTTGCTCTGTAGAAAGGCTTCCCTAGGTTTTTACTATACGCTTAAAACAGTCCAAGGACTCAGCAAATCTGATTGACTGGGGAAGATCCAAAGGGTGGAGGCTAAAACAAAAGAGATTTCCTATTTCAGACTACATAATAATTATCTTGTGTATGAAAACATGTGACCCCTTCGAGGAGGTCAATGAAGCGGCGATGGAAAACCTTTTCCGGGTAAAATTTGGAAGGTTGGCAAGTATGCCTTGCTAGTAGTTTAGCCCTTACCGCATCCACCTGAGGAACATTATGTATGCTTGAAGCCTAGAACTCACATAACGTTAAACAACCATTAGACTGCTGATTGTTAATATGGGTGCATTCTTAATGATAATCATATATAGAATAATTTGTGATTTGTTTAATGCTATTTCAGTTTCACTGTAATCTTAAAAATAAAAATAGATAGAAGCAGAATTATTTGTTATTTGTTCAATGCAGTTTCTGTTCTAGACTGGTAATTTATATACAGTATGACGAACAAAATAAATAAATGTTTACCATGTCTTAATTTGATTAGGTTTTTTTTTGTTGAGGTTTTTGTTTTGTCATGTTTGTTTTCAATTAAAAAATATCAAAAAGAACCAATAAGAGTATGGTAAAAGTATTGTACCAGATAGATAAGCAATATCTGTAAGCGTATTAGTATGCTACCATGTTTCCTGATTCAAGTTAACAAGAATATTTGCAAACTACCATAAAAGTAACTGAGCGTGTTCATGATCTGAGGGAACACACCCATTGTTATTTTAATCACCTAATGCCTTGCCTGTTCAAACATCTCCAACTAATTTTTTTAACCCTAGCAATCATAACAATGAAAGAAAAACAAAATTACTGCATGTTTTCATGAGCCATTTGAATCATTATTTCACAGATACTGCAGATACTAGTCTTCTAGTATGTGTCACTGAGAAAGAACTAAAAGAAACACTTTACTTGTGATAAGTTGCTGGATAGCGTCCTAACTCTAAAAATACATACAATTGGTTTGCAGCAATTTGTATACATATGTTATCTTTACTGTAATAAATGCCCACCGCTGCCTCTAGATGTCACTAGACTAAGGTACCTGGGCATTTCTTTGTACTCCATTTCAGCTAAGTTCCTGATGGAGCTCTTGTATTCAGGAACTATACACCATGATTGATCTAACAATATCCGCTGTCAACCAATCAGTCAATTTATTTGTTTCATGAAATCAGAAAATATGGTTTCAGTAAAAGGTTGTCAGATCCATCAATTTGTAGTAGCAGTGATGACTAAATGTCAATGTTTAGGATTAGGCAGGGTCTTCATTTTAGGATCTGTGTAGCCTGAGTGTAGAGGCCCTTCCTCAGCCTCTCAGTGCTGGCCTAGTGTTACCGGTACCTTCTTCCAGATATCAGCAGGGTCAAGAGGCAGTTATCCAAGTAGCTGGGATCTTTAACAATCCTGACCTGAATCCTCCTGACCTTATTATTTGCAGCATCCGTCATGCAGGGTAGAGCAGCGCCTATGGTGTGTTCAGCTAAAGGAGCTACTCTTGGCAGGGCCTTGCAGTCCTGTTTCTGTACCAGTTAGTGAACGCCTATCAGGCTCTCAGTGATGTCGACACCAAGGTATTTGAAGCTATCCACCCTCTCCACCAACGATCCGTTGATATTAAGGGGGCGTAGTTCCTTGGCTGCTTCTTCCTAAAGTCCACTATCATCTCTTTAGTTCTGCTGACCCTCAGGGGTAAGTTGTAGTCCTGACTCCAGCACGTCAGGTCCTCTACTTCTTTTAGACAGGTCTTTGTCATTGTTATTTGTGACAATGGGCCTCATGCTAGAAACAACATACGTACAGATTTTCTCTTATTTTTGCTAGTGTCAACGATTTGTTCTTATTTTGTTAGTACCAATTGATTTTTGGGATTCACCAATTTTTTGGGGTTTTTTTTTTGGTTTTCTCTTTGGCAAGAGAAAATTTTACGAGTGGCCCACAGCACTGTTACCAAGAAAGGAGAAAAACATCTTACTTTCACAGTTCAACAATTTGTGGTCGAACACAAGGAAAAACAAGTTTTATATTTGAGGAACATTTAAAGAAATGCATGAATACCAATTAATCAAATTTAGTTAGGGTTTTAGAGTATTAATAATGACTGGATTATTAAATTGAAGGGCTAAAGAAATACTACGGTACTACTATGCATTGATCCCAGTTACTGTAATTTCAGTTATTGTGCGTCCCTCTGCTGACCAGTGGTGGAATACAACTAAGTACATTTAATCAAGTACTGTACTTAAGTACAAATCTGAGGCACTTTTACCTCACTTGAGTATTTGAATCTCATGGCCATTTTCTTCTTCAACTCCTTTACACTTCAGAGGGGAAACTTTTTACTCCACTTGTATTATTAGATAAATACTTTACAAATGAGGATTTTTACACACAAACTAAGAAATTTAAAATATACAAGTGTAGCTGAAACAATTAGTAAATTAATTAAATTAGAAAATTAATTTGCAAGAATTTAAATCACCACGTAAGTAATTTACCATGCCAAAAACATTTCATGGTTACAGCTTTTCATATGAACTGTATGTATTAGGACTTGCTGCTTTCTAATTATTTTGATGTATTAAATCTTTTTGCATGTGTACTTTTACTTTTAATACTTTATAATATATAACATGATCATGTGGGATTCGTCATTGAGCACACCTGGTCAGAGCAGATTGGGTGGTTAAGAACATTTGGTGCGTCTGGAGGTGACTTCTCTTATATTTTCTCTTACCAGAAAATTAAAAGAAAATATAAGACAAATTTAAGAGAATGTTCCTGCATGAGGCCTAAAATGTTTAAAGCTTGAATCAGTAGGATTTTCCTTAAAAAAAAAAAAAAAAAAGGACACCCTGACTCAAACAAACAAAAAATCCCTCTCAATCATCATCACTTCAAGTGTGTGTTGTAGTCTGTATCTGCAGAGATCCTCTGTCTGTATTTTCTCTTTTTGCTGTGATCAGGACGTTTTTTTGGGCATTAACCTTTGGACAGTGATGTGTAGCCCCCAGCCAATAACAGTGTGCAGGATGTGAGGGCGTGATTCTGTTAAAATATAGACTCCAGGTACCAGATCATAAACACATATCCAAGAGGAGACACTGAGCCTGAGAGGAGGGATCAGCTTTGATGATGTGTTTATAAATCGCAACTCAGAACTCAGAATTATGCCTTTAAAAAGTTAAAACGCTACACTTTGATATTTAAATAATATATTTTTTCTAGCCGCTGTTATTCTCTGCCGAAGGCATTGTGTTTTTGGGCTGTCTGTTTCACCGTCTGTCTGATTCTCCTGAATGCAATATCTCAATAATACCTGAAGGAAATTTTTGCAAATGTGGCACAAAGTTTACTTGGACTCAACAGTAAACTGATTCGATTTTAGTGGTCAGAGGTTAAGGTCAATGTGATTTTACATTGAGGGATTTTCTTCAAATTTGGCGCAAACTTTAACTTGGTCTCAATGACAAATGAATCATATTTTGGTGGTCAAAGGTAAAGGTCACTGTGACCTTGCATTTGTTTCATTCTTTTATATTTTGTCTTGAGGGAATTTCATCAAATTTGAGTTAAAGATGAACTGTTAAGAATTTGGTGGTCAAAGTCACCTTGACCTTGTCCGTGGCACTCTTGTGTATGAGCTGTTTCAATCAGGGCAGCTGTGACTAAGGTGCTAGAGCAGGTTGTCTCCTAATCTGAAGATTGACCGTTTGATCCCCAGCTCCTCCATGTCAAAATATTCCCAAATTGTTCCCGATGGCTGTTCCAACTGTGTGTAAATGTGCATGAAATCTTAGCAGCAGGTGGCACCTTGTACGGCAGCCTCAGCCACCAGTGTGTTAATGTATGTGAATGGATAAGTTGAATTGAGTGGTTGAATGAGTGCTAAACAAGTGCAGGTCCATTTACCATAAAAGAGCACCTTGAGGGAATTTGACACAGATGTTGACTTGGATTCAACAATGACCTGATTAGATTTTGGTGGTAAGCGTGTCCTCACAAAATGTTTGAGAATTTGTATGCTGAATATGACAAAATTTCACAAGAGGTCTAATAAGATTAAATGATGAAGTGGTGCCATTTCATATCCAAAAGATCAAAGGTCAACTTAACTGTGACATCATAATGTTCTGCAAAAACACTTATCGGGCCATTATTCAATCTTGGGTGTCCACCTTAAAACTGTGCTGATGTGTAGATCTTCTGTGATGCTGGTGTGTGTGTGTGTGTGTGTGTGAGATGCATCAATATTTTTACAGATATGGATGTAATGTGTTAACCCACTGGTGTGCAGAGGCATACAACTGTAAGGCGGTAATTCTGGTTTTAATTTGTTATTTACTTTTTTTTTGTTTTTGTTTACAACTGATTTTTTTCAAATCAATTATTATGAATAGCAACACGTCATTCAAAGCTTAACTGCTGTGGCAGCAGCTTACACGACTTACCAAATTCACCCTTGGGACTTGAGACTGTGCCTGTACTAGCTCCTACTTGAAGCCTCAGAGCATTAAGGACCACAACCAACACGCACCCATGTTTCAGAGTTGCCACCTTAAGGCAAGTGTACATTTGACCAATAATGCGATGATAAGCGGCAGTTACTAGCGGCATAGTTGTGTGACACATTAACAACAGATGCAAAAGGCTGACCAGATGTTTTCATCAACAGGAGCAGTAACGGCGGTTTATAGTAGACGTGAATCAGTGAGGCTGTGATTTACGCTGACTTGTGTAGCACACCTGTGAGTGACGCACAGAGGATGTGGGACAACCAAAAACGTTGTTGTGCGCTTGCGAGCCACATGCAGCTGTTGTGTTCACTGTTGTGGGTTGGCATGGTTACAACATGAGGAAGTTCAGGGGCTGTGTAATGTGTGGAAGGTTACAGGGTACCCTGAGGGATCTCAAAGTGACATTTTTTAAACTTTTTCAAAGACCTTTTTAATACCACCTAGAATGAAATTTAATGCCAACTTCAAGGCTAGACTGGCAAACATCTAAAGATATAATTCAAAATCTGTCGATTTTTAGCCGTAGAAATGATTATTTACTAAATAATTAAATTTAATAAAACATGTTATCAATACACACTTTTATATATGATTTATGTAGCTTTGTGAGGGGTGTGTTTGTACTCTTGTAACATTAAACATTATAAAATTTAAGACTTTAGTAAACGTAATTTTGAATTTAAGACTCTTTAAGGCCTTAAATTTGGCAATAGTACCCCGTGGTACCCTGGTCTAGTTCAACACTGAATATTAAGGGAGCTTTTTGATAAGTGGTAATTAAAACTACAGTAGTACTTACAAACCCTGTTTAAAGTCAGTCAGTATGTCAGCGGGCAGAGCTGATGCAACATTTGTGTGTTGTAATAATACTGCGCTCACCTCTCATTTTCTGCTGCTATTTTACAGCAGTGAAGGTGAACGCTGTCCCAGCTGAGTCAAACACAACTCAAGTGTTTCTCTTTGTTGGCTTTCATCCCATCATTGTTATTGTCCAACTGATTATTTTTTAACTGTTGCGCCCTCAGCTGGCCTAATAGAGAACTCTTTGTTGTTTTCTCTTAAATTTGCTTTTACTGGGGGTCTACAGGCCCTGGCACGCCGTGAGTGTCTGTAACTGACCATCACCCGTTAGTGTTTGTGCTGTGGATGGCTCCTTTGGCATTAGTCTGCCCTTATCGGTGACCTTTTGGCTTATTCATCATGTCAAATTGGGGTTAAAGCCAGTCTTCCTGTTGGCTGTCTGTTCAGCATGGCCATTTTTGTTCTCCTTACTCTTCACTTCCCCTTTGTTCTGTCTTCTTCCACAAGTAAAAGACAGCAAACAAATGCAAAGAAAAATGTCCATCTGTGCTTTAAGCCAAAAAATTCAAAACAAAGCTCTTTTGTAACTTGTTTGCTTCACTGGTGCTGAAATCTACAATAAAAAAGATTTTAGAGATAAGAAAGATACTATTTTGTAAGTATTACATTAATCAATATTTATTTGCACTCTCTAATTTTGTGGGTAGCCTATTTATTCCCTTTATTGTGTAATAATATGTGTGCGAAATCGTCCTCCACCATTGCAGCATCTGTATTTACTTGATTATTATCGTTTACTGCTGATTCTAATCACACATTAGCAGTTCCAGATGTGTTATTGATCCACAGACAGTTTCATGAGATAATCTTGCGTAGTGTGCTGCCTGATGGAGCCTGTTGACTGCATACAGTGCTCTCTCGACACAAGAGCTCTGTCATACTGAAGAACGTCCATTCATTTATCTTCCGTGTCGATGAAGAGGCGATGTGCTACCGTGTAGCCTAGCTGGATTTGTGCACACACATGTAGATGACAAAAGAGACTTGCCTAACCTTGAGGTTTCTGTCATTTGGACGAGCAGTGCAGACCTTGTCTGGTGTGCAAGAGTGTGTGAGAGCAGCACAGGGTAAGGGAGAGTCCCAACTCCTACTCCACATCACAGGGATTTTCAGGTACGGACATACAACCTGCGAGGAGACTAGCTATGACAGACTACAATAGGAGCAAGGGAGTATCCATGACGACAGGAACATCTTAACGCTTATGATTAGAAGATCACCTTTACTCGCCCTCTGCTGGCCTTTTGGGGAAGTACACGTTTCATACACACAAGTGAGTCAACAAAATGGCTGTCTGTGCTGTCATGTCAGAAGACAGAGCTACACACCATATGTTAATGTAATGATCTTTTGGAAACTGGGAATAAAAGGATTCGTCCTTGTCTTCTTGTCATGTTGTGAGAATCCATTTATTTTAAATGGTAAATTATTTGTAGCAAAGGCTAAAAAAAAAAAGAAAGAAAGAAAGAAAAAAAGACATTTTCTTTTCTGTCCAGCTGGATTAGTATTCTCTCTACAACTTAAGGTAGGACTATTTTCTCGTCTCGTGTGCCATTTTTAACACTTTTTGATAAACACCAAACACAAACTACTCAAGGTCACTCAAATGCTGCTTTACTTGTGCATACAGCCTTCAGTATAAATGAAACACACCCACATTCCTATATGATGTGTAAACCACAATAACAGTACTGACTGTAGTTTAGCTGAAAAACAAATTTTCAGACATTTTTTTTGTTGTTTAGCTGACTCCTCCTCCTCCTCCATAACCCCTCCCCCTCAGCCTCGCGCTGTCTCACCGTCGGGGGACAAATCACAAACCCCTCCCTCTCCATGCTAATGCTCTGCTCCCTGTGGTCCCTTGTTCCAGCCGTCGGCTCCGGTTTGAACTACACTGCAGTTACTCCAAGCAGAGGTGCTGCTGCTCCAAATCACACTTGTGTCTGTCCCTCCAGACCCTCCATACAAACTGAGCCATCACGTCCTACTGCTGTTCATACCTACCTTGCCGGCTTTAACAACCACCGACCTGAACAACGCCGTCAGTGGAGAGACTGAAAAAAAAACTGAAAACGTTCAGCGCGCGACGGTTGGTCAAACGCGACCGAATCTGTCGACCAACCGCCACCGACGGTGACGTATTGTAATGGAGGATTTTTTGTGCTCGAAAAGAGGAGGAGTCTATTTGTGAGCGAGAGGGGGGATCAGTCGGCTGAGTCCGCTAAAGCACAACTACACGGTTGTTGTGGCACAGCTTACTTGTTTTCCCGGTGAATGCAGAAACCGGTGGATTGATAACCGCATCCTGACCGCGACGGCTTGTACCCAACCGGGTCCGGAAGAGTTCGCCAGTGGCAGGAGGAGGAGCAGGCGGTCTGCTATAGACGAGACGGAAAATCGCGGGAACGTCGGTAGGCGACGCGAAAAGTCGGTGAGTCGTGGTATTGCAAGTAGCATGCTAGCCAAAAAAAAAAAAGAAACTCTCAGTTGCCTTTAATTTTTAACATAGAGAGATAATATGCTTGTTGTTTGAACTTTTTTGACTTAAGATTATAAACATTTGATCATGAATTAGTTTTTTTTTAAAAATTTGTTTTGGTACACAGTTAGCCTTTTTGGGATTGTAACGTCAGCGTAGATAGCAATTTAAGCTAGCACTTGAATAAATACCTAGACATAAGTTCTATAGATAAAACACATATGACATTTTAACAGAATTTTTTGGGGTTTTTTTTGTTAATTTGCTAGCCAAAAAAAAAAAAGAAGAAACTATCAGTTGCCTTTAATATTCAACACAAAGAGATAATATGCTTGTTGTTTGAACTTTTCTGATTTAAGATCATAAACATTTGATCATGAATTAGTTTTTTTTTTCTTAATTTGTTTTGGTACACAGTTAGCCTTCTTGGGATTGTAGCGTTAGCGTAGATAGCAATTTAAGCTAGCACTTTAATAAATACCTAGATACAAGTTCCATAGATAAAACATATATGACATTTTAACAGAAATGTTTTTGGTTTTTTTTGTTCATTTTTATTTTCTTTTTATCTTACTTTTATTTTTATGGTAGGTTTTTTTTTTGTTACGACTCCCTGGAGTTTTCTCTGTCTTGAAAGCAGTGTCACAAGTTTTGTAGTCGCGTAAGTTGCTTTTATAAGGTTATTGATGCTATTTGATTGTAAATTAAAATATCACATTAAGGCTACTTTTTTTAATAACACAAGTGATGTTCTTTGTTATTTATTTAAATAAAATGAACTGTCTTTTGCACATAGCTGCTTTTTAAGCTTGACGCTATTGTTGCCGCTAAGCAGTGGCAACTTGGTTGATGAACTAGTGTACACAAATGCACACACAAGCACATGAAGAAAGAGAAAAAAGTGTTCCACATCTCTTGATTCAAGTATGAGTTGCCCTCACATCACTTATGTTGCCCATAGTCTGAGACAAGTCATTAAAACACTTTTAAATGTAATAAAAGGGCATCCCCATTTAGAAACTGGAATTATATTCTTCTATTTGACGCATTTGTAACGCACCAAAGTCTTTGACCCCACCAAGTCAGGGAAGCGACTTTAGTGTGTTGGTGCTAAAACAAGCAAGAAACACATCCAGTATACTCCAGAGGTGATAGTTTGCAGGAATGGCAAAGAAGGAAGAGAGGTTTTGATGAGAAGTTGTCTACCCTGAGATAATCAGTATTATGGGCAATAGAAAAATAATATTCTACCTTTGTCACTTTAACCATTGACCTTGGCACAGTTTTAATTAAGAGGTTGTTACCTCTTATAAAAATGATGCAGAAAATTATAAAATATCCTCAATTTGAAAATCAACACTAAATTTAGGCCGCAATAGCACAGACTACAAAAATGGGCTAAAGTGAAGAGGAAACTGCTGCATTCCCTACAGGGTGCAGTTAACCCCCCCCCTCTTGGTCTAAAGTGGTACAGCCCAGTAATTTTCCATGCACCACACTGTCCTAGGATGTGGGTGTGGCTTAATATCAATGGCAATGCACGTGAAAGGCAGTTTTTTGTCTTTGCCCTGTACTGTGGGTCTTCAAAAAGAGAGAGAAAAAAATCTGCATCTTTTTTGATTTAGGTGAAGTGATGTACAGATAAGTGACAAATGAATGTTTGCTCTATGAACCTGAGAGCCATCAGTCATCCACAGTTGGGAATTTGGAAATCTGCAGAATTGAGTGTTTTATCATATTTGTGATATTTAAAAATATGTTTTACATTCAAAGTTAACTGTTTTTAGGTTTCCTTTTACCTTTGGGGCAAACAGTACACCCCTGTCTCTAGTTTCACCTCCCCCACTTCACCCAGTGGCAGTGCTCAGATGGTGCACTTGCAATTCATTACACAGTGTGTTTTTTTCTGCTCAAGAGGAAGCAGCCTTGAAAGGCTCCTCCTACATTTTTCAAAAGCTTTCCTGGAGACTGAGACTAAATTTGTTTACCTCATATCAAATACAAACAATGGGATTTTCCTATTGATCGCACAACTGCTACAGCAATTTGTAGGGCTAGCTACATTCAAATTGATATTAAATGAGAATGTAGGGCAATTCTGAGGTTCTGCCTGGCTGTATTTTAAAAATGAGAGCTCTAGATGTCCCTAATGTTGAGAAACAGATGAGATTATGAGCCTAGCAGAGGCACTTTTCTCAGTCCTGTTTTTCACAGGTTTGGTGCCAAATGTAGGCTAAATCAGTGCTGTGCAGCTGTTGCTGATGAACCATCATGGGTGTACGGAAACCCTAGCTATATGAGTCTTCTGCCTCTGTATTATCAGTAACATATGTCAGTGAGTTCAACCACATAAATGAGATGCATGTAATGTAAAATTTGCTAACATCAGGCAGTATTTAAAAAGGGGGTATAATATCGTTCATTTCAGCTGAGTCACTATCACATTAGATCATTCATAAATGTTGGACAGAAAATGTTTTTCTTACCAGATGTTCTGTAACTATTACTTTTACTATTCAAAAATAATCCCACACCAGGGATGACAGTTCATCCATTTCATATTGCTAGAAAAGAGGACCAGAATGCACCACCGTAAATGAATCGGTGAACAAGCCATGTCATATACAGCTCTCCACTGTGTGTGTAAATATTGATTAAAAGGTCCACCTCTAATCCTTATATTTTTGAACATATATAGATGTGAACTAAATTTAAATGCAGAATTGATTTGTTAAAAAGCTGCAGTTTGTGCATTTTTCATCAAATCACAATTGAGCATTTCTGCTTCATTTCAATCCCATTTTAAAGACAATTTGGGAGTGATAAAAGGTTCCTGTCCTTTAGAAAAAAAAATCAATGATGAAATGTCCACACCTAAAATTTCATCTTGTTTTTAAGTTTTTTAAATCATACCTAATACTCAAGAACCAGTTACAGCCAGTTTCTGTGCTTCAGGCTGTAAGTGAGAGTGATAGGAAATATGATCTTGCTTCAGTTTCAAAATACCCGATGTTTGTTATTCAATCGTTATCTCAATTAGAATATGAAAGATTGGCATGTTTCAAATTAGTAATTTGCACTTCACACAAAAGTCATAACAACTTGAGTCAGGCATATTCGTCTATTTTAAGGGGACCCTATTGCAAATGTTACCCTTGTTTGTGATTTTTATGGACTATACTGGTGCATATGTGTTTGCTTGCAACACATTGACTTAATTCAATGACATCATTATTTCTTTGATTTTTGCTTCAATAAACCCCACTAAAAATCTTCTACTCTTTTGCCACTTTAAAAGACATTGATGATCTTTTAGCGTTTAAGGTTTAAGTGAAAGGGGAATATGTCTCACATGTTCAAGCTTGCACATACATACACCTATATCTCCTACTCCCATTGCTTTGTGCATTATGTTTCAGTGTGACTGCTTTAGTCTCGGTAGCCCGCTGCCTGAATTGTCAGTTCTAAGGCAATCGGCTCTGCGCAGTATTGCCCCATATATCAGTATTTAGCCCCTTGTTTAGACAACTACTTTATTATCCAAATGAGATGACAATTTAACTTGTCGCTCACATCAGAATCAGTGCCTAGGTCATGGCGGCAATCCATCCAGGTTTGATCTAATAAAATGACTGACACACATTTGTATTGCTGTTATATTAACGTCAAGGCTACAGCAGCGCAAGGTAAAACATGCACAGACACAGAAATTACATACACCTTCTTGTTGGCCTTACCAGGAGCACTCTATGAATGATCACTCAGTCATCATAAATCATGTGCATAAAGAGAACACAATCTGTGTCATGAACCAGAATACACAAAGGAGCTTAAGTTTTTGAAAAGATTGTTCTCATAGCTTCATATATGATTAAATGAATGTCCACTATAACACATTACATAAAGCATTTTATCAAATAAGAATTTAATTAGTATTTAGTTAGTATTTTGTCATTCTTTGCATGTGTGCTGTCATTTATCAAATATTGAGCAGATTCATTTATACAATAAATGATAAAATCGATGAGAAAATGTATTGTTGGAATCACTATAAGAAGAGAAGGGGCGAGAAGGCCTCATGCCCACTTTGGTGAATAATTAAAACTTAAACATTAAAATAAAATTTAAAATCTATCACTGGTGCAGCCTGAAAAGAACACTTCTTTCCTCACATAATTTATATCCAACTCATTGCAGTGTACCAGGTGCTAAATATTGCTTAAGTATAAATGATATTAAAAGTCAGTATGCAAATGAAAATTAGTAAGTGTGAACATAAAAAAAAGAGAAGGTTGGCAGAATACACAGATTCACTCAATTCCAGCATTAACAAATCCACCGAATCCACTAGCAAAGAGCAGTCGAGAGCCATTTTTATACTGCCAGTTCAGGGCGGGAATATCATGTTGTTATGCCACCTAATCGTTTTGTATATAACATCCAATTGCTGAAAGGAGGGGCAGAGTGGTCCCGCCCTCTGAGCCGCAAACAAAGGTAATAATAGTGCTGAAATGAGTTCTGTGTAAAACTTAAAACCGGAAAGACGTGACCATGGGTGGTAAGGTTTATGACGTTTTGATTAGGTATTATGTTTCAGATCACAATGCAGGAAATTTTAAAAGGATGCTAGAAATTACCAGCTAATTCAAAGAAGAACAGTGGTTGTGAATGTCAGCAAATTGGGAAAAAGATGTTCGGGTGCTTATTACCTTCTGAGCAGAACCATTGTTTTTGTTTATAATGCGCTGCTGATGCTGTTGTGTCATCACACCCGTCTTTTGATTGCGGGGATGCTGGGATATGGTACAGTTGCTTTGTTCTGTGCATAAAAAACACAAAACAGGCTTAAAGAAGGGACTTTGTAGCTGCTCTGTAGTGTTGATCTTCTGTGTTAAAAGGTCTTATGAAACATTCTGGTAGCCGCCTCAAATTTTTAGCTGGTGCTGAGCGTCACGTTTGCAAGTTAAAATGTGTCAAGCTTGTGTGCTTTCTGTAGCTGGTGTCTGTACTTGGCTAAAGATTGTTTGTGAAAGAAACTCAACTCTAACTGTACAATATAACCAACGGCTCAGCAACTGTGTCTGTATAAATCAGGACAGTCGGCAGAACGGGATCATGGGTTGGATAGACATGATGTTTGACGATGTGTTATGTGTGTGACCCACCGTTGGAGATTCAAAAAGTAGCTGTTAGCATTAAGAGGCTAATTCAAAAAGAAAGAACAGCAGCTGTAAATATCCGCAAGTTGGGAAAACTATGAGATATAGGAGCTTCCTACCCTCTGAGCAGATGACGAGATCCACAGCCATACAACAGAAATAGTAAAAGATTGTTCTTGATATGTTATGCAATTGGTATGGTTTAGAAAGTGCTGCTGAAGGATATGTTTTATGTCACATTAGAGACTGATACGGTTGTGTTAAGTGTCACGCCCATCACACCTCTTTTTATTCCACAATGCTGGAGTGCTGTCTTTAATCACACTCTGAAGTGGTATGAATCTGCCGGTCTTTGGTTCTGTATAAAAATACAAAGGAGGTATCACAAAGGGAATTTGTAGCGGCCCTTTAGGACAATCGCTATGTGAAAAGGGGCTAAAGTTTGTGACTGGTGTGGGATGGGTCAGCCACAATCCTGCTAGCCTTGGGGTGCTGGAGGCGTACAAGTCCTGGAGGGACAGCAGAGTGCAGCCAATCACCCTCTCAGCAAAGTGAAAGAAAACGCTTTGGCCTTATCCTTGTCAGTGGCAGCAGCATATCAGATGATGATGGAGAAGTTCAGGATGCACCTGATGATGTCAGCGTAGAGGTGTACTTTTATAGTCTTTGGCAGGTTGAACTTCTTCAGTTGCTACAGAAAATACATCCTCTGCTGTGCTTTTCTTGGTGAGGGGCTAATATTCAGGTTTTCAGGGTGGGGTTTTGTTTTTCCGGAAACCCGCAACCATATCCACTATTTTAAGAGCATTGAGTTTTAATTGTATGCACCAGGTCATGAGAGAATCAATCTTTCACCTGTAGGGGGATTTGTTCCCACTAGTGGTAAGCACAAAGAGGGTAGTGTCATTTGCAAACTTCAGGAGCCTTACAGTCTGGTGACTAGATTTGCAGCTGTTGATGTATAGGGGAAAGAGCAGAGGGGAAAGACAAGCCTTGGGAGGAACCCTTGGTGATGGTCTAGGAGTCTGAGACTTTCCCAGTTTCATGTTCCTCTTCCTGTCAGACAAGAAGTCTGTTATCAAGCTGCAGGTGGACTCAGGCGCATTCAGCTAGGAAAGCTCCATTGGTGACAGAGCAAGAATGATGGTCTTAAAGCTGAAGCTGAAGTACAAACACACAGTTGGTCCTGAGGTAGATTCATAAGGAGTTCAGGTGCTGCGGGATGACATGGAGGGCCATGTTGACTGTGTCGTTTACAGATTTGTTGGCTCTGTGGGTGACTGTAGGGGGTCCTGAAGTTCATATGCAATGGTTTTGCGTTGGGACACGCCAAAACACTCAAAAGACTTCATAACCACAGAGGTCAGGGTGTCAGTTGTTTAGTAAAGATGTCTGTGAACACCAGAGACAGCTGATCAGCCAGCGCTTCAAAATAGGTGGAGTAACAGTGTCTGGTCCATCTGCTTTGTTAGAGTTATGTGCAGTGAACAGCATGTTAATGTTCCTCTCCAGGGTGGAGAGGGTCGTCATTGTGGGGGTGGTGGCGGTGGGGGACTCAGAGGTGCGTAGTAGCTGTGAGCCCAGGCCCATGCTTAGGTGGGGGAGGGGCAGCAGGTGTTCTGCAGCTGGTGGATGGTGTAGTAGGGGGATGGTGTCAGATGTGTCCCATTGTATTTCAAAGCAAAAACTCGTTCAGGTTGTTTGCCAGGTGCAAGTCTTGAATGAAGTGTCATTTGCTGAGAACTGCTATTGAAGATTCTAAAAGTACGGTCTTAGGCATCTCTTACTGCCTAGCTAAATGCAGATGTTTCCAGTTGTCTATCTGTCAGCGCTACTAAACTTGGGATAAATTTGTTCTTATGTCTATTTGGCAAGTGTTGGCATCATTGTCCATTCCTGATGACTATCAGTCATTCACCACTGAGTTTAACGTTGGGATTTATAAACCCCTTTCCCATCTGTCCATCTACACAAGTAAAAATTCTGATTATCTACATGATGAACTTTAGGCGGCCAGATGGGCATGGTTGGTCCAAGTTCGCTGCTGCTATCATGAACTTTGCTACCGTCACTGATCAGTATCCACTCACATTGCCATTATTTATTTCATTTTTTAATGTATTTGTATACAAATATCATAGGCTCTGGTGGGTGGGTCAAGCAGTTTTGTAAGGTTTTAATAATTTACTGAAATGTTGAGTGCAACAGTCCACCGTCCACCTTCTCCTCCCCTGTGCTACTAAAATACATAGAGTTTGTTGTTTGCAGGTTGGGTCAGGTCGTTGACATTGATGACTTTATTAGTGCTCTACTCTTGGCCAATCAGGGTGTGGATAATGGTTTGTTGGTTTCAGAAAGTGACAGAAATGGGCAGTCACAGCACCCGATATGTGATGTCAGATAAGTTTGGGGCTACAAAGACTAGGAGACTGGTTCACTTTCAGCTATGTGGTCTTTCTCTCTGCCTCTGTTTGACCAGTATAAAGATGCACCCTTGTGGTAAAGTAAATCAACGACCAATGAGGACAAGAGCGCACTGCTGTGTTCACTGATAGGATAGAATGGAAAGAAGAGCTAGACCACACAGTCCTCTGAGTAATGGTGTGACCAATTACCCAGAGGCAAATGCAATTTTCAAGCTGGACCGGTGGATTTGAAAGTCGTTTGGAAGTAGGTAGGAGCACTACCCTTCACTTCCCTGTAGGCTAGCACCAGAGTGTTAACCTTGTTGCTAGCTGGAACAGGGATTCAGTGTTGTAAACAGACAAGTGGGGTGGTGTGGTAAACTTTAGGGAGGGTGAAGTCCAGGTGGGAGGCAGCATTCTGGAGTAGCTCCACGTGGTATCTCAGGTGCCAGAAGCAGAAGCATAGGGAGGGAGTTGCGGCCTGACAAGAACCTGCTTGAGCATTTGGGCCGCATCAGTAGTCAAGAGGAGTTATCCTGATACAGGAGCAACTACCGAAGGGGCTTCTGCTGCAATCAGTCATTTATGATAGGGTCTCACTTAGTTTGCTGTCCACGTTGGCAAAGCCACAGTGTTGTTGATGGTGATAGACAGGTATCGACAGGCATTCCTTTCTCATGAAGCAAGCTTTTTTTTTTTTTTGGTTAAGTTGGTGCTACAAAGCCTAAGCATCACATGGGTGCAATGACAAAAATAGCTAGGTGAAAAGGGGTGATCACACTGAGACGCATTGTGCAGGGCGGAACTGCTATTAAAAAAAAGCCTTGGAAACGCATCTGGAAAAACAGCTGGGAGCACCTGGAGCAGGGCTGCATGCACATACTGTGTGCGTGTGGCCAAAAGTGACACTAATGAGCAGTGCGATTCTGCGCCTTGAGTGTAAAAGTAAAAAAATATTTAAACTTTTACGCGTGCCTAAATAAACGCCAGAAAAACACATCGTGCAACAGCAAGAGAGGAGCACCTGACAGTTGCATGCGCACTATAGGGAAACAATGGTTTTGCTAGCAACGCTTTTCTAGCTTCATATTTTGCTGTGATTAGCCCCTAACAGTAGTGGTAGAAGAAGCTTAGCTTGTGGTTTACATTGGTAAAAACAACCTTGTTGCCATATAATAAAACTAACCTACAAGAAAAAAGTACCTTGCTAATGTGTTTGATTTTAATTTATACATGCAAGACCATGGATGTATTAAGATTACGGGCCCCGTTCATTCCTAAGAGGGTTGCTCAGTGGTGCATGAAACCAAAATAGTTCAACTAACTGATATAACATTACACAGATGATCAGGAGATCATCAGCACTCCTTTCTTACTGTAAGGCCCTTAGAGCAAGCACACTAGAGACTTACAACAGCTGAGCACAGCCGTGCAGCTAACTTCCACCATTTAGTGCTCCGCTAACTTGGAGATAAAATAATTTAAATGTGCAGCTCTTCAAAAATGCTATCGGAACAAATGATTTAAATCCTGATAGTGAGTCATTTTGCGGTGGTTGTCATGCTCACTAAAATTTTTCAACTTTTTTACATACGTCTCCGTCGCCATGTTGGCGAAGTCATTTGCAAAAAGTCCTTATTGGGACACAGGGCATCTCATGACAGTGTTATTCAACTGTTTTGCCACTACGAAAACTAAGAAAAGCTTCCTGGGGGGGGGGGCTATGCAGGACAAGTGACATTCGCTAGCAAAATTAGCTTACTCGTTATGCTACATTTACCTTGAACAGAGCCCAACACATCACCAGCTGGTTCCAACGTCAAAAAAATTTGGTAAAAGGGAGTTTCAGATGATATTTCACAATTTTATTAGGGATGCATTATAATACAGATATCTGCTGGGGGGCCGCTACGATAAGAGTATGCATAATATGATATTACTTCCACTACTGAAGAGACTTGATGATCACTAAAATTAGGTGGGAGAAAACATTGATCTGTCAATATCGGTATCGGCCAAATGAGTTGTTTACAACCTTGTTGTGGTGGCGATGCTGAAGTTATGCAACAGTAATGTAATTAATTTAGAGCCTAACATTAACAATTTACTTTTGGCAATTGCATTTAGGCTTCAACAATCCTAAAAAAGGTGAAGATAATCCAGATACATCCAGATATCCAGAAACACGTGAGCGTCAAACATTTGTTTGCAGCTTTTTTTCTGCAATAATCCAAATTTTTAAAATTAAAATTAAAATTGATGGCCGACAAAACTTTCTTTTGCGAGAAACTTACCTAGTGATACATTTAAAACCACAAGAAACTCAGTCATACTAAATTCAGTCTTATGGATTAGTTTTGTTAGTGGTGTCTAAAGCGACTGTTCTTGCGCAGCCTAGCTAACCAGTGATGTAGCCATTAAAGGAACTGCGTTTAAAAAAAATGTCACAAATGTAACTGAAAGGCCACACTGAAATTGTTTGAAATATTCAAAATTGTGTTAATCTTTTGTAATAATAATGAGTATTGTTGTCATTATGTAAAATGTGATGGTAATACAGAGATGTAAAGTAACATGATAAAAATGACTATTTCAGGCTGAATACAAGATTAGAAATTATGTAACCCCTTGCAGATCAAAAGAAATCAAAAACCTAAAGCGGACAAACCAGCTGCGAGAAAAGCAGCAGTATTTCTAACTGAAGAGAGAAACAGAGTGCAGTCAGTCAGCTGTGTTCATGATTAGAGGGGCTCTCCTGCTCTAGCTGTGTGCAGCAGCCATTTTGTGCTGTAGCATTCACTGCAAGCAATCTATCAAAGGGAAAGGAGTGGGGGTGGGGAAGGTGTCGGGTAGCTAGCTTGTCGACGAATTCAAATCATTAAGATGAGGAAATAGCTGTTTGTTATGTCAGTTTTTCACAGAAAACAGTCTGTATTTTTCTCATAGCTACTTTTTACTCATTCTCAAATGAGTGTTTCGGGCAGATAGGGAAACAGATGTTTAAAGCGTTGGATTTATCCTTCCACGAAAACAATATAAATTTTGCCTCGACTTCTGAGAAATGTGCCAGGTTTAGACATAAAGAGGAGGTGTTGTTGCTGCAGAGACAGAAATAAAATTTGATCGAATAGCTCAAGGAGAATGAGTTGCTCTGTCAGGGACAGTTTTTTCTACAAATTAAGGAGAACTAGAATCCATCAAGAGTGTTTTCATGTTCAACATAGGCTAATTCAGTTTCTAACTTCAAATACAGACATAAAAACATAGAGAGGGAATTGAATTTATCCTTCACCTCTCTAGCTCCCTCCCTTGTTAGTGAAAACACCCTTCTGCTGCAATGGTTTAGTCCATGCTCGGCTGTAAAACTCCAGACTGGAGCAGACTGCTGGTATGGGGGAGGGGAGTTGGCGCTCTGTGCAAGGCTGAGGACTTCAGCTCTGACTGTGTGGTGCTAGCTATAGCTTATGCGATCTGGTTTTAACACTAGTCACTCCAAATGACATATTTAGGTTATCAGAGTTTTACCAGAGAAAGGAGGGAGTAACTGCATGCAGCTATTTCAGTTTTGCAGTTAACCAAGGGTATTATTATTACCAAGGTTACCTAGCTTACTTAAATTTATGCCTGGTGTGTGTTTTTTATTCTTTGGTATGGCAATCAACCTTCATTGGCTCTTTTTTAAGCCCTGATAGGAGCTTCCCCCAGTGGCGCATGGCTAAAGAATAATCACCATGTGCTTGCTTGATTCTCATGGAAACTCTTGGTTTTGCCCGCCTCCACCCCCTCCCTATTTTTCTTCCCTCTTTTCCTTCTTTCCAGCTCTTGCTAGTCTCCACTTAATCAAAAGAAGAGAAAAAAAAACTCAAAAGAAATCACGCGTACAATGTTTGGGCAATGGTAGCCTAAGAAGCAGTGCCTTCACACTATTGCTGAACAGGTCATTCATGTTTTGATATAATTTTTCTTTGACAGTGGTATTTTTGGCATGTTTGAATTATTCACCCTTACATCCTGTCTATTTGTTGTTTCTATGCATACAGTACCATTTGATTTCACACAATCCAACAGTGAAGGCAGCAGACTAACTAATGTAGCTGCAAAAACACATTGTTGACTTTAACATTTAAGGGGGGAAAAATCCAGCTTGGATGGAAAGTGGGAAACAAGTAGACATTCATGAAGCAATGTCACAGGAAAGATCAATAATCAGCTGCTGCTTAGTATAACTCAAAGTTTTGAGTTAAGTGTGGTTTATGTCCTCGATTTGCCAAGAAAAATAATATATATAAAGAAAAAGAATAACACTACCATCTGATTCCCTGATTGTTGTAAAGCAGCAAAAAGAAAACTGTGTGATCATATAGGGAAGCAGTTGGTGATATTGGAATTATGTTATTAATAATGAGTCATAGGTCATAAATCATAAGTTTTCTGCATGCCATGAGTGAGATTAATTTGAAGTGCAATGTGAGCAAATGAAATGAAAGCGATAACACTTCAAATGTATGATTAGTAATTATTTTGCAAGGCAGTTTTCTTTATGCACGTGTGTGTTAATTATTAATGACTGGCTAATGCTGTGTTCACACCCAACGCATTTTTGCCTCAAGTCATTCGTGCTAAAACAGCTGCCGGTGTGTTTGAATTAAATGGGGATTGCAGCTAATGGCTAGCTTGGTTTGTACTAAAGTACAACCCATAGCAGGAATAAATCTTCTTTTTTAGCTTTTTTTCTCTGTGCGTTGAATCGTAGAGCTCTGTGTGTCCACAGACGGCGACAATAAGTTTGTCCTCCATTGCTAATTCCTTGTGACATTGGGAGAATCTCAGCGCTGACGGCATCTGCATCACTGCATCATGCACATTTTTCACACAAGTTGAAGAATTTCAATTTATTTATTTTTTATTAAAAAAAACATTTCAACTTACGGGAGCAAACAAACTATGTATGTTTACATTGCCCAGTGTGATATGCGTAAGTTAAAAATTTTCAACCAATGCAAATACATGAATAGCATGAACTTTGCTTGTGTATGTCACCCGCTGTAAATTTTTGTCTTTTGCATTATTTGCATTGACCTCTATGTAATCTCGCCGCAAGAAATGCTCGCTTCACATACAGTGTGAATAAACCAGCAGACCTTACATCTTGCATTAACAATCTGCCTCGTATCCAGATTGTATCTAGATTTTATTTAATCAGATTACATTTAATCTGGGTAATAATATGTGTCTCCAGTGTCCACATATAGATCTGATTTAGATCATGAATACATTAAAAAACCTGGATACAGCATTGGAGGTATAACCCATGGATGTATAAAAGAAAATCTGGATAAAGCCATGGAGGCGGGGACCCGTTTATTCCTATGAGAGCTGCTCATTGGTGCATGAAGCAAAAAAGCTCTTTTTCCGGGTATAAAATACCCGGATTTACAGACCCATGAGGCATGTGCACTAGAGACTTACGATGGCTGAGACGGGCCAAGTGTGCCCGAGTGCACGACTTCCACTGCCAGAACGACTGACTTCAGATTTAATGCTTCGCTAGCTTGAATGGTGGTCCTTGCAGCTCTGTTAGACTTCCAAATGTTGTCAAACTGGATAGTGAAATGAGTAGTGCTGCAGGGGTTTTGATGCCCACAAAAAAATATCCACTGATTTACAGACGTCTCTTTCCCAGTGTAAGTCAATTAGAAAAAGTCTTTCTGGGCCCGTAGGCATCAAATGACCAAACCCGGGTGGTGTAATTCCACTTTTGGCCTCTATGTAAAATACTTCCAGGGGCTTGGCATAACCCCATTCATTCCTATAAAAGCTGCGCAGTCACGCTGGAAGCAACAAAAACGCTCTATTTCCCTGGTCTGAAAGTACCATAGTGCTCATAGAGCCTATGCACTCAAGTGTTCCAGTTTAGCGCTCAGTTAATTTGAGTGGGGATAAAATGATTTAATATTGTGGCTCTTGTAGACTTTCCAAATGTTATCAGACCTAACTAATCAAATCCTGATATTTAAACATGTGATTTCACGGGGGTTTTGGTGCCCAGAAAAATGTATCAACTGATTTACGTCTCTTTCCCAATGCAAGTTAATAAGAAAAAGTGTTTTGGGCCCCATGGCATCAAATGACGGACTTGAATTTACACTTTTGGCCTCTGTAAAATTGGATTCAAAGCCTGGTGCCAGGATTGGTTGCAGTCATTTTCCACTATTTGCTTAGCTGCTTCATAAATGCCTCAGTTATGATATAAATGCCAAATTCTGGTTTTACTTCTGTCAGACCAAATTTAAAGCAGACACTCGTTCTCGTCTTGACTCCATCCGTCTGTGTCTTAGTTATCCGTTGCTATCTTGTTTGTTTGTTTTTCTTGTCAAACTCTTAGCTTTCTAACTTGCTAATGGCTGCTACATGGCTGGTTTGGAACAATTGCACACGATTGCCTATCTCTGCTCACATATGCATGGGTTAAAAACGCAATTGCATTTACACTTTCACTGTGGTCACAGTATGTCCCTGACCACCTCTGATAGTGGTTTGGCCGATGGACTCTCAATGAATTTTAAATGTGGGTTGTGGGTAACAGCTGTGGCCTACTTTTTGCGGTCAATCCAAAGGTTGTAAAGGAGGTCTCGGACAGCCTGCGCTATCGACAATTGTTAGCATGTCTTGAATGTATTATCAAAGTTAAAATCCTGTAAATTAATCTCTTCTTAAAAGTCATGAGAGATTACGTCTACTTAATGAATTTTCCTCTCCTGCAAAGTACCTTTTTTATGTACCGCCTTGAAATACTGTAATATCATTAAGTTACAACAACAAAACTGTATCTATTTATTCCTTTTACAGTTTTAAATTCTTCATTTGTGCTACTTGTGGGATTTCCCATTTCAGTGCGTCCTTTAAAGCACTCTGTGCCTCTTACCCCAGCCCCGCTTACCCTGGAGACTGGAGCCTCTCCCTGCATACACCGGGTGAGAGGCAGGGTTTGTCAGTCCATCATAAAGCCAGCATCTATACAGAGAAACACATGCACACTCACTTTCACACCTCCGTGCAGTTTAGAGTTTCCACCTGACATACGTGTGTTTGGACTGAAACTACATTACCCAGACTCCTGATTACACAATCACTGCTTGTAGCCAAGAGGTGTCTGGTTAAATAATGTAGCGAGGGAATATCAACGGAGACTAGTGTGACCGTAATCATGTTTTTGAGCATGTCTCGAGAAGCAGCATGAACAGCCGATGCTCAAATCAAATATGTCAGTATAACAATTATTATTCAGATTCAATGTTCCAAATTGAAAATGCAAGCAGTTTTTTTTTTAACAGTTTATAAAGCAAATAAATGTGATGATGCACAAGTTGATCTTTGCAAACAGTTCAAAAAGGATGAAGCTCAGGTAGGTGTAACAGCCTCATAAGTAGGCTACCTGCTTTAGAATAGTGCGAAATTTTATTTAGCTAAATATTTTAGGTCTAGCAACAGGATTTAAATGTTTTGGTGAGAATTAGGCACATAGGAAATACTATGACATGCTGCTGCCGCAACATGATAAGATGGTGTGCTAGATATAGCAGGCTCTAAGGGCTCTGTGTGGCTGCGCACAGCAGACCAGGTGGCCATTTTGAGTTTCAGTGGATCCAGATGCAGGCGGAGAGCATGGGGGAGGGGAAGACTGCGCACTGTGCGCAGTAATGTTGGAATGCTGGCTCTGCTCTCACTGGCGACATATTTTTTTCCCCCTCACTCAGTATATAGCCTCCATAGAAAATGTCTAAAACTAATTGGCGTTAAGAATTTTTTTTTTTTTTAATTTCAGACCGACAGCATCCTGTGTGACTGACAGTTGAGGACAGCTAAGTGTCAGGTTTACTGGCATAGTGGCTGAAGCACTAACTACAGCCGCATGGAGAAAAAGCATTGTTTCACCATCCAGCCATCTCGACTTAGATTCATGAAACATATAGCAATATGACTCTGAACTCATGTGAGGTGAGAAAATGGAAGTAATTGGTTTTTGTTGACTCTTTAATCATATAGCTTAGGGTTTTTGCTGAACAGTGAGCACAAGACGTGGGCTCTTTGCAGCAACAGTGAAACTCTACACCAGGGTGTCGAGGTGGCCACAGGCACATGTAGAGATAGCATGATTTGAAATCATGAAATCACATTGGCTGTTTTAGAGGTAACTTTCTGCTCAGTTTTCCCTCAAGATCAATGTATGAGTATGGAGATTTCTGCAGATACAGTACTTTTTTTTTTTTTTTTTTTTTTTTAGGAGGCGGGGTTTGTCATATGAGCTGCTCCAGCCTGTGCTCAGCATGCTGCTCGCAGCAGCACTGGTGGCCATTTTGTGTTTCTGCAGTAGCAGAAAGGGGGGCTGGGCAACGCACGGCAAGGTTTTATTTACTCTCACAACAGGGCTTTTGATAAACACAGGTGAAGGTTGCAGATGAAAGTTTATTGTCATTTTACAGTTACATCTCCAAAATACAACTTCATTAACATAACCTTTCTCTGTTTTGAGTCTCAATTTGTCAAATCAGGAAATGACTTTAGATAAATGTTTTTTGTGAAAAATCCATTAGTGTAAACAAAAAGAGAAGTAACTATGCACAAAATAGGCTATTTTTTTTTTCAGTTTTTGTGTGGATGTTCTTTGTTCCTCTTCAGTGAGGAAGCACCCCCGTGCTGGAATGGTTCGGCCTGTGACAGCAGCCCTCCCTGCTGTGGGAGAGGCTGGGCGGATAGAGGCTGCTTATGTGTCATGCTGTGCTTCACTTTCTTGCTGTGCGCAGCTAGCATGACACTCTGTAGCTAAAAAGCGATGTTTCTTGCCTGTAAATGGAAAATACGAAACAAAAAAAAAAAAAAAAAAAAAAAGAAATACTTGGTAGAGATTTTACTGAGATGATCTTTCAATCTCTGATGCGGTGACTTTAGTTTACTGTAAGAGATAGCGTTCATGTTTCTGAGAAAAGTGCTTATTTTGTGTTATATCAACTTGTTTTAAGGAACCATTCAAATAAATCTCAGCGAAATAAAACTAGCAATAGTATTTCACTATATGCGTGAAAACACAAGAAAAAAACCTGTAACTGCACTTTGACTGTTCTGTTACTTGCATACTTCCTTTTATCTCTTTTGTTTTTAACGCACCACCCCCACTTGCTCACTTTCCCCCCTCTCAGAATGGTTCAGTCCATGTTGACTTGGAGAGCTGAGAGAGAGAAAGACAGAGAGAGAGTGTGTGTGTGTGTGTGTGTGTGTGTGTGTGTGTGTATGGCTCAGAGACAGACAGAGATGGGGGAGGGTGGGTGCAGCTGCCTCTACGTTGACTGTGCTGTGGGTGTGCAATTTAGCGCTGGCTCTGCGCCGCTAGCTAGGCCTTGACTAAAGTGCACGTTGTGCTGCTTTGTCATGTTAAAAGTGGCCTCATTTGTTTTGTATATGTTTGACTGGTTATTGTTTGATGGCATATTTAAGAGGAGGTTTTCTGCTATTTGGTTGGTCACTGTTACCAAAGATGGGCCTTTAAGAGGGAAAAGCTGCTTAAAAGAAATATCCTGTTTGGTTTGACCGTTTGAACTTTTTTTTTGGCTTTTTAGTCATGTGGTCCACTGATGACATCAACTAGTTATCAGTCTCGTTTCTAATGGATGGCACCAGTCTCTCAAGTCCTCATCTTCAAAGGGTATCTTTCCAAAATTTTACAAATATGTTTTCCATCAGATTTTTTTTTTTTTAACATAGAAGGTTTTTTTTTTTGTTCTCTTTTCATCCAGTTTATTCCCATTAAAACTGGCTCTGCAGGATTGGGAGCGGGAGCTGCTTGAAAGGATATTGCAAAATCTTTGTTTTGTCCAATCAAATTAATTTTCATTCCCCATTGAGGCTACTTTTTGCATTCAGAAAGTTAAAATAGACATTCTCCCAAGCCTGTGTTGTTTTTTTGTAAGGGTAACAGTGGAGATAGAGAGAAGCATTCATGGAAGAAGTGGGAAAGTGTAGTGGGATGGTTTTGGAGGATAAAGGAGGATGTGGGTTTGTGCTGTTTTAAGAAATATAACATAAAAGCAAAACTGTAAAACCATCAAAGTCACTCATTTTCTGCAGTTCTTGTTGGAAATATCTGAGATACAGTGGGTTTCCTCACCACTAAAAAAAAAAAGTGCCGTCAGTCCTCATTTTACTTATATGGAGTTTAACTAGTTATAGTTAGATAGTGTTGCTAACTGTCAGATGAATTCTGTGATGAAATTCTAAGGCCTGATAACCAGGCTTGTCAGACTGAGCTGTTATTGATATTATTAAACCCCCTCATTAGATATTTTCTTTTCAGCTGTTTAACTAACAGCAGAATCCAGTTAGCCCTTAGCGTGATCTATAAGAGTGCTGATATGTGAGATTATATTGCATCCTGGGTAAGCTCTGTGGTCCGCAGTGGTCAGTCTTTAGAGGGATAGTTTTAGGTTGAGGCTAACATGACACTCTGCTCAGCGAGTGCTCAGTTTATTGCACATAGTACCACGAGTGACCATGTCGCATTTCAGACAAAATCTGTCAGCAGACAGACGAGTGGAGTCAATACACATTTCACTGAGGGAGCTTATTTACAGCTTTTTCAGGGTTTTACTATTTTATCTTTGTGTGACTATTGTGAAAATAAACAATTTTAGCACCAGGAAAAGACATTTACATAGGAATGATGGATTGAAACACAGCTTTAACTTTTAACCCAGATGTTGGAGAACCCTGAAAAAACAATAAAGGTCAAGAACTGCACTCCAGTAGTATTTCTGTGTGTTGTCCTTTACCCCTTTTTTATCATTAACCTTTTTTTTCCCTATGGTGTTATTTTATTTAGGGGAGTTTCCCCCCCCTGCCCTTTGTCATAATGGTTCAGTCCGTGCTGGCTGTAGATTTCCATACTGTGGACTAGTTTGTGCTAGAGTTGGGGGATGGGCGTTGCTAAGCAACAGTCTGTGCAGTGTACTTCCCCTCTGTCTGTGCGCTGCTAGCTAGAGTTGGTATTAATAATCACCACGCTGTACTTTATAATGTTGTAGGCACAAGATTTGATTGGTATGTATTTGTGTTATCTCTAAATATATCATGCACTTTTTAGGTGTCACCAGTAAGAAAAAAAATGCTTTTTATTTTGGGGTGTATTTTATGGCAGAGTGCTGTGCCTGGAGTTTTGAGCTGACTATTCTTTTTAAAGGGTTTAATTAATATCCATTATAGGGGCATGTAGGCCACACACCCTTTTTAGAACATACCCCTGCAGGAAACAAGATGGACTAGTCCTAAGTGAGCCCCTCCTCCTTCCTTTTATGTTCTCCTGCTGGCCTCTCAGCCTGCTCCCACAACCACCAAATACATGGAAGGCCGCAATCCCACACCTCCTGCTAAAGGTTCACATTTCTTTGTTTTTAAAGCATGTTTAACATTTCCCTCTGTCATTGAGGTCTAACTCAGTTTTTGTCATTGCAGCTTCACACTCTTCTCAAGGTTAGCTTTTGATACTTGTAGATGGTGCTATGCTAGTTCAAGAAGGTTGGTTTGTTTGTTTATGTTTGTTGTGGGTTTTTTTTTTACATGAAGGGTTCATTTCAGGCATGCTTCATATGTCAGGGTGTTGGCAGCAAAGTTTCACTTATGCAGCTGACGTCAGTAAATACATGCCTGCAACCCTGTGCACAACTTCAGGTGTACGCATTCTTTGTAAACATTGTTTGTTGCTCTCACATCTTGTGGCTCAGTGCTGAAAGTTTACTTGAATCGTGAATCTTCTGTTTCCACCCTTGCAAGTTAATGTATGTGTATGTTTTTATAGAGCTGTCGCATTTGTAGTTGTTTATTTTGTGAATTTTGTAAATATCATACAGGTGTAAAGGCTAACAATCACTAAGGCAGCCATTCATTTTTTTATTTTTGTTTTTCCTTTATGCAACAGTGTCTGGATGCACATAAAACCCATAGCATCACATTCATTCAGATAGAAGTTCAGCTGTTAGCACAACTCATTTAATTAGGGCCCAGGTGGGTCATATGGTGTTGTGTATATCGTTGGAGTGCGCTTTTGTGACAAAATGCCTTGAACAGGATTTAGGAATCCTCTCATTGTTGCTGACACAGACAAATAGTCAAAGCAAATACAGTTTTCAAACATGATAGAGCCATGGTGCACCTGCAAAATGGTGCTTGATTTTTATTTTTTTTTTGCCTCTACTTGCTCCGGTTGCTGACGCACACAGTCAGTGTTCCAGTTCCAGTGTTTTAATGGAGTTTAATGATGCGTTTCTGAAAGCTGGTGTAGCCAGAGCACAGCAAGATTCAACAAACAAAGGTTTTGAAATGGATTGACATCTGCACATCAGTCACTGATCCATTAAAAAAGTGCTTTCATTTGTACCAGTACCTGTCTAGTTTGTCACCCATTAATAACTGGTATTTTGGATAAATTATACTTCATTTATTGAAGCTGTGTGTCACAGTCTGGATGTTTTTCTTTGGGGGCCAACATGCTTTGGCAAGCTGCACATGCTTGTCCATTCACTGTATCCCAACAAGAAGTGACTTGTATTTTTGGTGTATGCTTAACTTTACCATTTTCTTCCAAGCAGCTTTGACTGATGATGAGCAAGATATCATACTGCAGAAATATGGTTGCATTTTCCCAAATTTGAACCAGTAGTGTGATACTGTTTCAATGTTATTGTGATGTGGGAATGCCAAGGGTTCTTGCTGGGTCCTCCAGCAGCAGGACTAACTCCACAGTCACCCTATTCTCTAATTATTTGAAGTTGGAGAGACTTGCGTGTCTAGTTTGACAGAGGCACTGCAACTTTATGACATTTGACCAGCAACTCAATGGCTAGTCACCTGGTGTTGAAACAGTGGCTTGCAGAGGCAATGTTCTGAAACAACAACAGACATCGATGTTGCAACTAGGAGAAAAGCAGTTGTCAAAAGCA
This sequence comes from Plectropomus leopardus, assembly GCF_008729295.1. Lineage (NCBI taxonomy): Eukaryota > Metazoa > Chordata > Actinopteri > Perciformes > Serranidae > Plectropomus > Plectropomus leopardus. The sequence continues at coordinate 29,827,159 of NC_056466.1, forward strand.
AGAGAGAGACGGTGGACATCTCTGCTTTTCTTCTGCTGTTGATGCCTCCAGCGTCACACAAGGGCATACGTGAAAAAGATCCCTCTTATGTATGGTAGCCTAGTTACCAAATCCATAACAATAAACACAATCTAGTCAAGAAATAATTTAAAGAATCTAAAATGAATTATTTAAATGTGCTGGATGTTATGTAAGCCCTCTCTTTTTTGCAGTGAAATCGGAGCATATTGGATTGTTGACTCCAGTTACATGCAATCCTATGGGATCTTAATGTGACATGAGATGCATGATTGTTTTGAACAGAAAGGCAGAGGAATAATGGAAGCCTTGTAAATGTTTTGAGTCAAATGTCAGGGGATAGTATCGCAGAAAACAATCGTGACTCGCCTGAAACGGCATGATAGTGTAAATTCAGAGCCATGCACCTTCACCTCAGGGACATCACTTAGTGTAAGCTTTGGAATACATTTAGGAAACTGATGCGCCTATGAGTTTGTCAACCTATCTCATGAGGTAAAGCACAAGTAGCTAGTGGTACGCAGCAAATGCCACACCCTGCTTGTGCATACTCATCTGACACGTGTTATGATTGTTTCCTGTATTTCTCCGAGTCACGTTCAGCAGTGCACTCACTGACCTAGCTCAAGATAGCCCTGTTTTCAAATATGGGTTATGAGCTTTCTAGAAACTGGGGGAAAAAAAACATTAATTCTCTTACTAAGCACAGTGGTTTTATAGTTAATGTACATATTATGTGTAAACCATACAAAAAGCTACCTAAACCATAACTGTCTATCTATTTAAACAGTGAACCGGTGCAGAAAAATGGCTGAGGATTAGCTGTAGCATGTATTATGAAAGTTAGATAGATTGGATGAATGTAAAATTAACATTTTGAAATTTTTAATTTTGGCTTGAGTCATATTTTTGTTAAATTTAATAAGAAATCTTTTTTTTTTTTTACTCTGAAAGCTTGCTGAAACATCAGGCTGAACAAAAAGTAGTTATTTAGCAGGGTGGTGCTGCACTCTGATGTCTGATAGAGAATCCAGTTCAGCTAGCTATTGAGAGCTCAGTCTGGCAGCAAACAGCAGAGCTGACGGCCATTTTAGTTCTGCACTGAATCCAGGCGCAGTAAATGAGGCCGTCTGATGGGGGAGGGGGGATATTGTGCTCTGCGCAGTGTGCAATAACATTGGAATGTGAAGTGTACCAGTGATCGTGAGCTTACACCGCTCTTTATTTATTTATTTATTATTTGTTGATGCTGACTTTTTTGCGTGATGCTTCTCCTAGGTTAAATAGCAAGAAAGTATGGCAAAAATATATTCTCACTTATTTTTAAAATCAGAACTGTATCATTGCAGGAAGTTTTGATTGCAGATATGAAAGCAGAATAGGACTGACTTTCAGTGTTGTGCGTATGCGCCAGCCTCTCAGAGTGCTGCTCAGCTTTACAGTGTAAAGTATACACTCGGCCCAGATCAGTCTCTTAGTCAAGTTGCATTTTTCCACGTACACGTGACAACCTGCCAAGCTGCAAAATACACATGGCTAAATTAAACATTGTTGGAGATCGAGGTCTTTTCAGGTGGCTCTGTCAGCTGCAGTCTGCAGGTCAGCACTGCAGTCACAGTAAAGCTAACCAGCTTTACAGCGTAAAACTGGAGCGGCTTGCTCTCACCAGATAGGATCTTAAAGGTTACTTGAATGATAACTGGCTGTGTGTTCTGTTCCTGCGCTGAAAGCAACAATTTTAGCTACATACAGAATCTTTGCCATCTGAATTTGACTGATTTTGCTTTAACAATAAAAATATGTTACCAGACAGACTGATCTCAGAAATGCAGTCAACATTTTAACAGGAAAATGAACCCCTGTAGCTGCACACTCTTGAGCTCACATTCACTTGTACATGGGTTGGGATAATGTATGAAAGCCTCTTTCCTGCCTCTCCCTTTCCATGGTTCTGACAAACTTTTTCCTTGTTTTGAATCTTTTTCCTCTTCGCCTTTTTGTGTGATTGTTTAGCATGTCACGTCTCTAATTCGGATCCCTTTGCTTGCTGTCTTGCCTGCAAGTAGCAAATTAATCAGCTGACACATTTTCTTGTACATCAGTTTTAATTTGAAAATAAGCTTGGTCCAAGTAGTAATGCTGTATAAGAATGGGCGTCAAGTTTATCAGGGTATCATGTCAGTTTAAAAAAAATTGCAGAAACATTACATGAAAGCAGAAAAAAACGGGAAAAAAATGATAAAAGAACGTATGACATATGGCACTCAGGATCATATCATTGCCTGATGAAGTACGAGCCTTTTGTGTCTAGATGTGTGCTCTATCAGTTCTTAATAAATGTGGATATACTTCATTGTCATCAATATAATTATACTTAAAATTTGATGAAATTCGGAGTGACCCAACAAATAATTATCTCCCTTTGAAGCCAATGGCTCAGTTACGGCTCAAGGGATGGAGATAGACTGCTTAACTCAGAGGAGCTAAATTTAGGGATACACTTTTATTTTTATGGTCTGTGGATTTCATGCTTAGTTGATGTTGTCCTGTGAAATTCAAGCAATAATACATATTTACTAAAAAGGAATCTATCTGTGTTTTTTTCCAAGGTTGTCGAAGGATTCAGTGGCAATCCATGACCAGGAACCTTTCAGGCTGAAGGTGAGTTATTCACAGATGATTTAATTATTGGTTTAATTTCATATCATGACGCATTTCTCCTTTGCTACTGAATGTAAAATGAGAATTTTACTGCAGCTAAGCACAATCTCCTGCAGCACACAGATTTAATGCATTTCTAATTTTGTCTGACTCCCTAAAAAGAACATGAAATCATCCTATTTATGTATTCATATAAAATTATGATACATGAAATGAATACATGTTAAATAGAATAACTAGCCTCAAAACCACAATGTGTGCAACAATCAGAACTATGTACGGAAAATCCTTCAGGTTTTGCATAACCTCTTTACTGCTGCCAACACAGCCTCGATCTGACCGCTCTCATTCGCTGAGAGCTGAACCAATAGGAATGCGGGGGGATGGGAGGAAGGTTGGGTTGCTGCTGTTAACTTCAATGTCATTTCTGTTCTCTGGATCGGGACTTAGGTAAACATGAAATCCATGGGTTACTCAGAAAAATTAAGTTAAGGGGCAATGGTCATAGTAGTTAGAGCTTTTCTGACTGACATGAAAAAGCCTTCCTGGCTTACTGAGCTGCACCTTCACTGTTGTCACTGCAGGAGAGATAGAGCAATGTGCAATCAGGCAGTAAGGATCTCTCTGATTTGGCTTGGATACTGAGTCAAATTTTAGTAGAAAAAAACAGGATGTTGGGGAACCGAGCAGTTTGGTATGCAGATCTCAGTGAAAGAAGAACCCTCTAGAAAAGAGCAAACAGGAAAGCCATAGGGCTCTACAGTGACCTCTAGTGTTTGCTCTGAAACTTTGCAGCCATTTCTTTACTATGCAGTGCGTAACGTCCAGGACAGGTTCATAAGCGGAAGAGACTGTGCTGCTTACTCTTGCAACTATCACTACAGGTTTGCAGATGTTCTTCCACATTTTTAACATTTGATAGCATCTAATCTCTCCTTTTCACTCCACAGACAGCAATGGAAGTTGTTGTGACAGAGGAAAAGAAGAAGATTTTCCGAGCTAGGAAGACCATGAAGATAAGTGATCGACAGCAACTGGAGACTCTTCACAACACTCTGTTGACAGCGGCTCCAAGTTTGTCCGACTCATCTCCGTCACCTCTAATGAACGGCACACACAAAGAGGACGGGCAAAAAGCGGGGGACAGAGAGCAAAACAACATCTCGGACTCAAACTCCCCACAAGCGACATCCCCTGCTTCTCCTGCTCCTTACCTGTCACTAAATCTGTCCCCTTCCCCGGGCTCCTCACAAAGTCCAAAAGCTAAGGAAGAAACTCCGACTTCTCCCGCATCACCATTCCACTCTCTGAACTTTGAACTGAAAAAGATGGAGGATGAGGAGGAAGTGGAGGAGCAGAAAACTTTGTCCTCATCGAAGGAGTCTGTTACACCAGCTTCAACAGAATCCAAGGAAAAACACGAAAAAGACTCTGAAGTGACCCCAGGGGCGGAAAAGAAAGAGGTAAATGCACAGAAATTTTTTTAGATAATTGTTTGTTGCATACAGCTTCATCCAGGATTTGTTCACATTACAAGGGTTAATGTTGAAGTGTGGATAGAGTGAGAGTCCAAAAAACCTTTTAACTAATCACTGGTTAATTATGCTCTTCCTCAGGAGGACCAGACTACAACAGAGGACCCGTCCGAGGATTTGTTGAAGGATTCCGTTAAAGGTTCGGCTCCATGCTCGCCTGTACCACCTCCAGTATCTGACTGCACAGAACCAATGGATACAGATAGTGACACTACAAAGGCCAAGGACCCCGGGGCCTCAACAGCCAAAATCAAAGATGAAAAGCCTTCTTCCCCCAAATCTCCCACTACCACTGATTCCTCTTTTCCCTGTCCTTCTCCGTCTCAACCAGCTTCTTCCTCTAAGGATACAAAGCAAGAAAAGGAAATCAAAGAGGAGGACATAAAAGAAAAGGAGGATAAAAAAGAGGGTGTGAAGAAAGCATCACTAAATGAGGAAAAGATGGAGGTGTACTCTGTGAAAGTAGAGCCCAAAACGGAAAAAACAGAAGTTGGACAAACAAAAAAGCCATCACGGCCTTCATCCACTCCACCATCCAATACAGGTATGAGAGAGTGGACGTTGTGCCGCACAGCTTCAGGATAATTTCTTAACATTGTTAATATCAATAGAGATCTGAAGGACATTAACCAAAAGCAGTATTTTTAGATATGTCATTCAATTATTTATACATGCAGAGTTTATGCTATCTTGTTAAACTAATGTAGCCCTCAAATGGAAGGCTATGGAAATTTTAAGGTTCAAGGTTATTACAGAAGGACTCTGCTTGCAGATGTTGGCTGTACTACATTATAAAAAGATGGCATTTAATTAGTGCCCAAACACTCTTTTGTTAGATCATCCCTGCCTGACAAAAACCCTTGATCTTTAAACTCCACGCCCACACAAAGATTTGTAGTCTCCAATCCCAAGCCAAGATGCCCGAGTAAAGTCACATGAGTGATTTTGTGAGGCTAGACGAATCTGTTTCCACAGGCGGCGACAAACTCCCCATCACTTGTGTATTGATTTTGACACACAAAGTCAAGCTTCACTTTAAGATGCTACAACAGAATTTATTTTGCAAGTCTGTACGTTTGCTAAATCAAATGGTGAGGGTATTAAGAACACTTTCACGTTGTATTAAATGGCAATTATTATGCAGAGCAAGAAAATACAAAGGACATCTGTGCTGGCACTTTGAAGCCAGAAATGTACCTTGATCTTCAGAAAATAACCTCTAATGATTTTGCGTTTTTATGGTTAAAGGAGCCGAACACAAAATAATGACAAATACAGGCCAGATTGTCCCAAGTTAAAGGAACTTGTAATGCTGAATGAGACTTTTACTTCCTTTTAAACTAAATTGATCAATTTAATATGTGTAATATTCATTAAAATGGCATTCCCACCAAGATTTGATACAAAAGAATCTCTTGATCCAGTGGAGTATAATATTCATAACTTTGTTTTCATTTGTTTATAATCACCTGAAAAAAAAAATTATTGTGTTTTCATTAACACAGAGTAACCATATATATTAACATAGGAAGCAGGTGCTCGTCTACAGAGCCTGCCATGTTGTTTCTACAGTAGCCCAGAACGGACAAATCAAACACTGGCTCCAGATTGGGCCATTCATGTTTTTGCAACAGCACCCTTTGTTCTCTTACATGCACACAGGAGAAGTTACAGCACTACAACCTTATCACAAAATGCCACTAAACCCTACACACTGGACCTTTAAGTTTAAAGGGAAAAAAACTATTTGGCAACATATTGTACTGGCAAAACTCTTACTACCACACAAGGAAGTATTTTACATTACATCAATGCTCCCTTTAAAATACTGTCATTTTTGTACAGTTACCAAGAACAATTCATAAATTGAGATGGTAAACTTTTGGGTATAATATAAAGGACCAGCCCAAAAGACCTTGTTTATATTCCTGTATTGAGATACCAGGAATAAACATGGCCGTGTAGTTAGAGACAAAAATAAATTGTAAAGTTTTTAGTGTTTTCTTTGAGAATTTGTTGCATGATCTGTCGACTGATCTAAAATAGAGTTGTGTCAGAAAGCATAAAAGCTTTTGGGCAATGAATAGAACACATGGACTGGGTACTAGTTGGCGTTTTTCTTTGTTTCCTGAGCAGTGCAAGAGGAGAGGGGCTCCACCTCTGGACTGAAGCGCACTTTATCTGAGGGTTCTGAAAAAGATGGACAACCGATAAAAAGGGAGGGGAAGAGGCCCAAAGTGGAGCGTGAGGAATTGGAGGCACAACTTGAACTTAAAATCACTGCAAAAGCTGGCAGTCACCATAAACTTGAAAAGGTTTGTATGCAAGTATTGTGCAGCGCAGATTTTTTTTCTGAAGTCTTGACACTGATGGATATTTGATGACTTAATTTTGCCTTTTTGTGCTCGACCTTATATTCTCAGATTGTGCAACAGCTGGTAGATGAACGGTTGAGGGTCTTGGAGCTGACCATTTTTGACAAACATTTCCAAGAGCTGAAGGACAGAGTAGAAAAGATCGACTGTGCCACCAAACACCAAACCGCCATTAACACACTCCAGGTAAGTAAACTGTAACGTTGAAATGTAATATTTTTAGGAAGATAACACATACTACATAACTGTAAGATGTGTTTTTTGTCAACTGTGTAGTAAAGCAGCTGCTAGAATTGACTACCCACGGTTGGCAAGGCCCAAATCTGAAGCCTCTCTCTACTGTTTGTATAGGCCAAGATAAACCGGTTAACGAAAAAGTTCGGAGAGGCTAATCAGGCTTCAGAGAACAAAAGGAAACAGAAGGTAAGAAATGGTTTTCCCGTTGTTATATGCTAAAGTCTCTGTACCTGGAGTATAAGTGAATGTGTGTGAAAATGTTCTGACAGCGTGCGGTGTGATTTCTGCAGGCTCTTGCTGCTGCTACTGCCGCCACCGCTGCCGCCGCTGCTGCTGCTGCTGGTGCTACTGCTGTTGTTGCCAAGACTGCAACTGTTGCAAACATCCCTCAAGGTCAACGGTAAGTTTTGAGAGCAATTTTTTCTTCTAAAAACCCTGTTAACCATGCTGAGTTTTTACTCTTCAATTTAGAAATTAGGTTCTTAAGGTTTTTTGGAACAGGGTTCCCAAGGTCATGGAAATCCAGGAAAAATCAAGAAATTTATAAATATAACTGAAAATTTTGGAAATTTCATGGAATTTTGATTTTATTTTTTTTTAACTTTGAATTTTGTATAATAAATTTATTCTTCAGAGGAAAACCTTCCATGTAGTATAACACTACGCTATTTATTTTCGGTAAGTTAGCTGTTGACATAATGTTGCTCTAATGTGTGTTGACTTAGCGCTGCACCATATCGTGTGTCAGCATCAACACTGCGATGAGCAATAGTCGCATCAAAAAACATCCGATGTCAAGCAAGGCAAATTAACTAAAACAATAAATTTGCTGATTGATAAAAGTGGAAAACTTGCACAGTTTTCATTTTCCATGACTACTACCGGCTAAGCCTTCCCGTTTTTGACAGGTTATGTGTCTTTCTGACGTAGTGTGGCGGCATTTGTTATGGGATGCGAGCCTCTCCTGCGTGTGTGTAGTAAACTACGGTTACCAGAAAGACAAGTGCTGCCGAGGCAGTGAAGTGCATGCTTTTCTAAAATGGAAATTTTAGTATGGATCCTTGAAAAGTCATGGAAATTTTGAAGATGAAAATGTGCGGGGAACCCTGTTAGAAGTTGTTTTTATCACATAATTGCAAGCTCATTGCAAGTTTGCCTGACCATCCTGTGACAAAATATTTAGATTTATCAACGCATATCTTTGATACAGAAGTCTGTGCACTTATAAATTGTGTGTGGTATATTGTGTGAATGTAATTTGGCTTTTGTATGAACGTGACAATACCGGACTGAAGCCAGTATCACATACAGAGCCGTTCACAGCATGAATAGTTGACGTTGTCCCAGGTTGCTATCTGTAATCACTAGAGACTGAATTTAGAACGAATGGAAAGAATAAAGAATCCCTACATCCTTCAAATCATGACTGTTTTGGAAACCCAAGACCCCTTGTCCCTTGTTCGGTTTGTCAGGATCAACTTTTAAACTCCTAACCTCCAAATATTTCTTAAGACTGGTTGGGAAAAAACAAACAAACACGTGTCAGTCTGTGTTTTGTACCTGCAAAGTGACCCGTGTGGGTCCAGGTCCTGAGTCTTGTGACGTTCTACAATGTGAAGCCTGAGCGTTTCCTCGGGTAGTGCAGAGTGTAGTTAAAACTGCACCTCTCCTCCCAACAGCGTGCTCCGTCTGCAGACAGTAGAGCCGCAGCCTGAGGTGCCCGAGGGAGTGGAGCCCTCTGTTGCTGAGAGTCCCGTACTGTCTGTCGTGAACATGGAGGAAGAGGAAATGGGGGAGGAAGAGGACGGAGAAATGTCACCTCATATTGCCATGGCAAAAAAGCTGGCAGAATACAATGAGGGAAAATGCAGAGCAGACATTCAGCTCCGCACAATCACTTCCCAATTGGAGAAAGTGCTGTACCACAACTGCCATAGAAGCTCAGGGAATCCGAGGCCTGACCGCTACGCATCTTACGTATTCCGCTACCTAGTCCCATACGACATCTACTGTGAGTGGGTCGCAAAGGTCAACTATGTTGGATTATTGGGCAAGGAGGCGCTGCCCTCGAACTTGAGGAGGGCGATGAGGATGTACATTGAGCGTCGATTCCCACTACTGTCTTGTGACAGCTGGAGAGAGATACGTGATGTTATCAATGAAATACTGCGGGTGAAGAGAAGACCGGAATTTTTTCGGGAATATACTGACAGGCATGCTGCGACATTTTGACAGTCTCGTAATAGAGGAACAGGAGCATACTGGGACAATTGTCATTATCCATCACTGAAATGATCAAACATTCTGAATATTATTCTCACTGCAATTAGAGTCTCTGCAGCTTTCATTAAAAATTAATGTCACATTGAAAGGGATATAAATCCCCGATGACTCGTACACAAAATGTTGTGCAATTGGCTTGAAAACTATACTTACATACTGATAAAGACATGTATTTCTATAATGAGGTGAGATCTTGCCACAAGTTGTTTAAATATGACTGTATGAAATGGAATAAAAGGGCATGTCAGCACCACATCCAGTCCTCCTCCTTTTGCGGACACAAACAGCTCTAAGCTTAAGCAATCTTTTTTGAACAGGCCAGTCCGCACTTCAATGGAGGTAAAGCAGAATCCAACAACTGTTTCTTCAACCTCCACAGTTGGTGAGTAGCATGATTTCCTTTATGCTGGATGTTGTGTACGAGGGAAACTATCAGCTTTGTGTTGAAACAATGTGGGTAGTATGTGTAGATGAACTGTGGTGAACTTGCCTCCATCTAACCTGTGCCTAAAAATCCCTCCTCACCAGCCACAGAAACTCCACCAAATCTCCACCAAATGATGCAATTTACCTCACTTGGAGGAGTTTCGCCGGCTCCTTGTGCTCTTGTTTGAACTAAAAGCTGTACTTCCACATTTTCGTACTGCCCACAATTGCCTGTTACAACTTGTCGAGACTTACCCGCCTTTCTCTCTCTCAAACTTGGCCCGTAAAACTAAGCAGTGCTGATCAAATAAAAATCAAGGTTACGTTACTATGCTGCCTATTTCCTACCTAAAGTGTTTTCAGAAATGTATTTTAATGCTCCATATTGTCATAATGGGAGGAGTTAGTAAACAGGAAGTGGGCGTCACTCTGCTTCCTGTTCAGTAAAATCAGAGGCTGAAAAAAAAGGAAATCAAACAATAAAACTAAGCAGCGCTTTTCAACTATAAACCAAGATTCTGTTACTGAGTCGCATGTTTCTCACTTCAGATGTTTTCAGCTCACTGTTTATTCGAAATGATCCAACTAACAAGTATTGCCTGTCGAGCCAAACGTGGAGGGATGTGTTCCCTCATTGCTATCAACATTGGCACAGCAGTTTAGTTTAAGTCAATTGGACCAGTGCTGTCTAGCTGTGTTAAATACTCTTTAGAATATGCAATCTGTGGCTGAAAATAGTCCCTGTTTACTTTTGAGTAATGTTTGGAAAAAACAATAAGGCCCAGATGTCATAGGAAATGGCTTTGCCTTTTCGAAACATGAAAGGCTTTATTTTTGACATGGTTTGAAAAGTTAACACTTTCAGTAGGAATAAGTGGCATGGAGCCTCTTTGCCCCACTCTCGCTCTTTTTATCAGGCAACAAATCAGACGAGAATTAGCCAGCTAGCACACCCGTCGGTCCCTCAGCCGCAGTCCTGCAGCTATGAGACTACTTCACCAGAAGGAGAGTCAGAGTAGCTCCAGAGACTAGCCCTCAGTTACAGCTGTAGCAACTTGTATTCAGCAAGCGTGATCGTTTGCTGATCGAGCGAGGAGTCAGGGCAGTTCGGTATTCCATTGCAGCCTGTTTCATGGCTGCAGGCAGCAGCAGTCTTGCTTAATACTGACCAGTTTGAATAAAATGTTTTTCTTAATATCACTTAAACTCAATACATGAGAAAATATAGTCCAGGCTGAAAAATAACAATGATGAGTAAACAAACGAAATACAAGCTACAGTTCATTTTAAAATCTCAGTGATCCTTCCTGTCACACTCTGAAACAAGACATTTTTCCTATTTTCCTCAGCAAATCCAGCCCAGCTTGCCCCACCAGCTTCTGCCACAGGTCCAGCCCATACATCCACCTCCACTGCCATGGTTTCACAAGCCCCCATTCTCCAGCTGATCACCTCCACCTCTAATGCTGGCAACACCTTGACCACTGGCATCACCACTCAGAGTCCCACAGGCACCCTGCTGCTGAAGACGGCTCCCGGGAGCGGCATGGTGGCTGCGGGCCAGCCGCTGCTCATCCAGCTGCCTATATCAATGGCTAATGGCCAGCCGGGAACGCTGGTCAACATCCCTGTCTCCTCTTTGTCTGCAGCCAGCTCTCTCACCAAGGCCAAAACCACTGCTGCCACCACCACATTTATACTCAAGCCTGCTCCCGCTACTACCACTTCGTCCTCTGTCCCAGCTGTTACCACAGTCCCAGCGCTCCAGGCCTCCACTGGACAGATGTCCTCTGCCCAGATCTCTCTTGCCCGTGCTGTGTACCAAGGTGGTGCTGGGGGGATAACTACACCCAACGCAGGGGTATCCGTGACGACGGCCAGGACACCGGCTCAGTCTGTGTCTGTAGCAGGAGCTATGTCTTCAGCTTCTTCACCCGCAACCTCCGGGCCGGCAGCAACGGGTTCCACCGCTCCAGGACCGCCACAAGGGACGTCTCTGACATCAAAGACAGGCAAGGGTGTACTGTAATTTTAACATGTTTGTTGTCTTAGAGCAGTGATACTCAATTTATGGTCCGTGGGCCAAATCTGGCAAATCTGGGTGCTGGGTCCTCCCCCAACCATTTTCTAATTCACAATGAAAATAAAGTGATTCACACTTGGAATTGTTTTTGTACTTTTAGGAATATATATGGTGCCACAGTGCATAAAACAACATCAAAATAGAGACTGAAAAGTGCCAGTGGAGGATCCCTTGTACTCCCCCCCACAGAGGTCCTAGCTGAGACCCTAACGTCCTAAAATCCTTGAAACGTCCTCTAATCTTAGAAATGTCCTAAAATCCTTTAAAAAAAACCAAAAAAAAACACCCCATATGTCCTAAAATCCTGGAAATATCCTAAAATCCTATAAATGTCCTAACATCCTAGAGATGTGCCAAAATCCTAGAAATGTCCTGAAATCCTAGTAACATCCTGTAATGCGAAAAACCTAGAAACGTCCTAAACTTCTAGAAAAGTTTTAGAATCCAAGAAATGTCCTAAAATCAGAGAAACGTCCTAAAATCCTAGAAATGTCCTAAATTCTGAGAAATGTCCTGAAATCTGAGAAACATCCTAAAATCTCAGAAAAGCTCTAAAATCCTAGAAATGTCCTAAAATCTGAGAAACGTCCTGAATTCCCCCCAAAAATTCCAGAAATGTGTATGGAGCTGCTGCGACTGGCCCCTGGTCTTCTGTCATGTGGCAAAAGTGGCCCTCAAGCCAAGCAAGTTGAGTATCACTGTCTTTAAGTATTAAAAATGTCCTTGCCCCTCTTATTTTGGCCCAAAAAAAGGGCAGTGTTACTGGCTTTTTCTTTTCTTAAAGTTATCTAAACATTTATCTTTGTCTCTCTATGTTCACAGACAACCAAGCTACAGGATCCACTCCATCCAAAGCAGCTGCTCCAGCAGCACGACCCAAAGGCTCCGTCATCGATCTCACGGAGGACGACGATGATGTCCAAGGTAAAGCTGAAAGTCACCCCCTTTTTTCCCCACCTACAATAAAATAGATTTTTAACCTTAACATGCCCTGTAATAAAAAAAAAAACAAAAAACAGCCTGTCATCTAATTATGTTGTATTTTATGTTCTCCAGTGACAGGAGTGAAGAATGCCACTGTAGCAGCTCCCTCACCGACCCAGCGTCCCAACCAAGTCACCAGCATTCCCAACAGTAAGACCTCTACATTACTTTGAGGGCCTGAAAAAGTGATTTTGTGCATGCACACACATAAACCATTGCTCTACACCTCATTATGGCTATATGGCATGATAATAAAAAAATGGTGTAGTTCTAAATTTAAAAAAACCAAACATAATTAATGTGATAATATGACTATATTGTGCATTTTACATCTAAAATGTACATCTGTAATTTTCTTGTGCGCTGTGCTCTCAGGTGCAGGAGCAAGGTCGTCCCCACAAAGCAATGTGAACTCGTCCACCAATCCCCAGTTGACAGTCCACCACCGCCCCCCACTGGTGAGGATTTATAGTTGCATTTTACATATATTGCACAAATACAGTTTTGTAAATCAATTTCATTTGTCTGCAGTGATGTAATGTAACAAAGTAATAATACTTTGTTACAGTACATGAGTATTTTTTGGGAGTATCGTACTTTAATTGAGTTAATATATCACTTTTACTTAGCATTTTAGTTGCCCACTATAAAATAGGGAAGGGAGGAAGGGATGGATGGACAAATGAAGGACTGGGAAGAAATAGAAAACTAGATATGTGTTATTTAAATTTTTTACATTCAGAAAAAAAGTGGTGTACACTCATTTTTCAGGTAGTGTGGTACGCAGAAATAAACTTATAATTATAATTCTCAAAATTCTGACTGCTTTTAAATTAACTTAACTTAAGTACATTTAATATCATAAAATTGCTTTTGATACTTTTTTATTTTGTTTATGTATTATATTTTTAATACATCTGCATTTTTACATATGTATTAAAAATTCATTATTTTTACTCAAATACGGCTTTCAGGTACTTCATCCACCACTGTCCATCTGTTATGTTTTGGGGTGGTGTTATTTGTGTATGTTATGAAATGTGAAATCTATGGATCTATGGACGGGTCTTATAATGGTACCAGTTGTCCAGTTATCTAAGCTCTTAGTTGGAAGTTTAGAGTTCATTTATCTCAGTATATGAAATAGTTTCCCCATCATCTTTCTAGAACAGCTTTCTACATGACTGATTACTGCTTTGCTTTTCCTGTCATTTAAGAATAAATGGCCATAATCATATTTAGCCCGTGTTGCCTGGGGAGCAACTCATGACAACAGTTTGCTCTTTTTTTAGGACTCCCCAATAAAATCCCGTGCTGTAACCAGTGGTACACCAACCCGGGGCTCCAGCATGGCACTGCCGCCTCTCCCTGTGGCACCCGCACCTCCGCGCTTACCTCCCGAGGCTGAACGGACCTCACCTCCTCAGCAACCTCAGCTGAAGCTGGTGCCAAGCCAGACCGGTATAGTGCTGTCCTGGTGTGTGGCAGAAACTGATCGGACCTGCGCAACTGTAGACAGCTATCACCTCTATGCCTTCCATCAAGACAACTCAAACAGCAATGCAGCGCAGCAGCACTGGAAGAAGATTGGGGAGGTGAAGGCCCTTCCTCTGCCTATGGCCTGTACACTGACCCAGTTCCAGTCTGGCTCCACTTATCATTTTGCCGTTCGAGCCAAAGACATCTACGGGCGCTTTGGCTCCTTCTGTGAACCTCAGTGCACAAATGTCATCAGCTCTGGCTCTAGCTGAACAGTTATGGAATGGAAACATTTTTTTTGCATTTGAAAGTCCTTGACTTCCTTTACTTCTTTTTGTGTTAGGAACTCAAATATCGTGCATTGAACATCTACAGTATCTGTAAATATTTCTCTGCATAACAACTGGACTTCTGACTGACTTGGAGAACTGAAGCGGCAAACGGTTGGTTTTGTCTGGTTAATGTATGTATTGTATTTTTTGTGACTCAAGCTGTTATATATAATTGAAATACATCACCCCCACCCTCCCCTACCAAGTCAGATATTTATGTTGTTGTCTCCTGTTACTCTGATCCGGATGTCTTTTGCTTTACTCGAGAGTAGGTGACAGATTGTCAGTGTAAACTCTGAATTGCACAGAAATGTATAAATGTGTGGTAGAAACTGAATGATAACTTTTGTAAGTTTTGTCTGGAGACCAGACTTTGACAAACACAATAAAAATGTTTTATTAAAGTCTTGGCTTTCTAATTTTGTGACAAATTTAATCTTCACCTTTTTGGTTCATTGCTCTTTAGTGCAATTAACAGACACAACCCAATCTACCACTTTGAATACAACAGTGTCCCACAGAGATGTTGGCACTTTGGTAACAGGATACAGAGATGTCTGTGACAAAAGTCCCATGTTTTACCAGAGCCAAATGGATATACAGTGCTGTGCGCAGAAGAAAGAAGGCTTTTTATTTCCCTTGCATGGTGATTCACATAATTGGGCTGAGCTGCAGCTCCCACAGCTGCTCTACAAAGTATCTGGCAGCCAGTGATGAACCAAAGAACTGCCAAGATTAGCTGTTACAATTGAAGTTCTTTGTGCAGTTTGAGATCTCTAGTTGTTCTATGGAGCGGTTTTCCACAAGTGGGTCCCCAGTTTGTTTCTCTCGCACATGCTCGTGGATGACAAGACACCCAGTACTACCAACTGTGTTCCAATTGCATTAACATCAACAGTTGGCAGTAAAATGCTAAAATATGCTGCAATGCACCAGCAAAGATGGGTAGAAGAAGACAAGCAGCTGCTCAACATGGATGTAAACGATGCTGGATTTAAGATGCATTCCATTTGCACCAGGAAGTCTGAATTTTGGAGTTCTCAGTCAGAAATTTCAACTAGAATTCCCCATGAAGTTGGGTTTCCTACTTGGAAAGTAGGAGAAACCAAGAGAGTTCATGCAGCGTTTCCATTGCAGGTCTAAAGTCGATAATTCTGTGTATGTTTTTCCGACTTCTGATTTAAATGTGTTCCATTGCAACTGCTCGGGAAAACATGGATGGAGAAAACTTTTTGGTGATTTTTAGATCTTATAGTCGGCTACATGCAGATTTATTGATGTAACAGAGACGGGAGGAGTAGGCTAGTAGGCTACTACAAGACTTCTATCAAACACAAATCACAAGTGCTGTGACGTCAATTCGACCGACTCGGTCTACATGGATCTTGCCTGAGCTTCCAATTTGTAATCAACAACATTTGCGCAGTAAAACCTTTTCTGCAGCTGCCGAAAGGCTCAATGGCTGGCGCACTAGCATAGAACAAAAATGTCCGTAGTAAAAGACAATAAACAAATACTTTCTCTATGCAAACACTCCATTGTATATCAGCCACCGCCAATTGGAGTGTACCGAAAAGTTTTGTTGCGCCAAAAGCACCTATCAGGGCTAAAAAATAGTGCACCCAAAGAGCAACTCTGGATTCCTTCCCTTTACTTCTACTGCTGTCCGCTGTAAGCCTCCAACATTGCAGCTCCGGTTTCATTGCATATTTGCCATACCCCAACAAGTCCTAGCCTCTTTTGAATAGCCTTAGGAGAAACCTCACCAACCACAACCTTAAAATCCAAGATGGCTGCTTCACACATCAACAACCTTGAAAGCTGCAGTAAAATAACCGTTTATAAGCATTTTGGTCTCATTTATGTCTCATTAAGTCAGTTGCTCAAACAACGCTATCCAACTTCTATCTGTTGACATGTGTTTGTCCAAAATACAGTGTAATTTATGCTATCAACTGGTATTGCTAATAATGGCTAACCTGGCTAGAACTGGTTTTGCTAACATCTTCGTTTTCTGACTTGTGCTGGAATGCAGCCAACTCGGGTGAAATACAATATGTTAATGAGCACCTCAACAGTGGACGCCATACATTTGGGTTAGAAAAATTTATGTAAACATAAATTGTGTTGACAGTATAACTCTACAGGACCCTTTAAAGTTTTCATCTTTGCATTTGCTGCACACACCACAAGAGGGCGCCAGTGGCAAGCATACTGGCGTGTTTCTCATTTGTTGCTTCAACAGCAGAAGCAGAGGAGAATACAAGTAAATCATTTAAACCATTTATGAGATCTCTGGTACATGTGGCCAAACAGGCTTCATCCAACGTCATTTCACCTCAGACACCAAACCCCCTCTCTAAGTTATGGCATATTTCTTTGTTTTTTTATTTGTTTGCTTGTTTTTTAATGTAGTATTGTTGGCAACACCACCCTAAAGGACTTTCAATATCAGCAAATTCTTGAAACGTTTAACCACTTTAGGACTAAAAAGGTCACACAGGTTCGGAATCAAACACAAGAAGCACAAATAGAAAGAAATAACTCTTGCAATAAAATAAACTTAAAAGAAACAGAATATCATAACCTAAAACCAACCTTAACCAAAGTAAAGAAAAAGAAACAAATTACACACCGCCCATATTCTCACAGGGAAAATGTAACATTCCCAGTTTTCTATATGGACAGCTTCATCACTCCACCGAAGCAAGCATGGACAAAGCTGCAGAGCTACTTACGGAAAAAAAACAAAAAAACAAAAGAACAATAGAAGTAAAAAAACGATCAATATAATGACATGGATGGAAGCGTTGAGTGTGAATGCAGAAGCACACTAGTACAGACCAAACACGTGGAAATATGGAAACATAGAGACAAAACAGTAGTTAACCTGGGGAGTGGAGGCGGGGACCATGGAAAAGGCCAACACCATGATGCACAGCCTGGCATACAAGTGCCTGCAAAGTGCACTGAAACATTATCAACTGGGAGTTACACTCAAATTCAAAGGAGACTATATACATACCATAGAAGGAAGCCACGTCTCCCCAGACACAAGGAAGGTGAGAGCCGTCACTCTGCAGCTCATCACTATCAACAACAGAACAGAGACCAAGAAAAGAATTTGGGTTAGCTGCAGGCCCAATGGAAGCCACTTGAAGTTAGCACCATAAAATACACTAGCCTCCAGTCACAAACAGTGAAGGTGCGTGAAGCAAAGACTCAAAGGGGACAGTATCAATCCTGCAAAACAAGGAGTGCAGGCAGATGTAACACCAATTACACACTGTGAACATGCAGAACAGTAGACCCACAAAATGCATACCTCATAGTTCCTGAGAAAACCCAAGGAGACATGGTGTCAGCCACGCCAAGGGGCATACCATGCTAACACGGAAGCCTGGTAGGTAATGCACACCCTTGTAACAATCATTTGGCTAGATAAATATCAAAATAATCAGGCTACCAGAAAGTTATTGGATGCAGCCCTGTGACAATTCATGGTCAGGGGAAAAAAAGCACTCTGTCAAAATACTGTTCTTTCTTTAGATGCTGAGAAGATATTTCACCCTCTCCAGTGGGTCTTCTTATGGGCTTCATTGCGTTGCACTGATTTTGGAAATTATTTCTCTGCACTCATTCAACTACTGTATACAGTCGCAATAGCTATGGTGATACTGCATAAAATTTGCAGTAGCCTCTTGCCTGTTTGACAATCAGCTGATCATGAACCTATTTTTGTTCACAATAACAGACACTACATATCTCCGTATGCAGACGATATACTGCTTTTCATTCAGAATGTCTGTCAGTCTCTTCTCCACCTCCTACATATTTTTTTAACTCTTAAGATCTCTTGATAGAAAATTAGTGGGGAAAATCTGCACTATTGCCCTTGACTACCTCTACCAGACATTTAGCTACATTAAACATTAAATATTTAGAGGAGTGTTTAAATAGGAGTGAATTTTGGAGTGCCAGTTAAACTAACAGTTAAACTGACTAAACAAGGCAGGCCTCAGGTGTGACCCCCCCACCTGTAAAGTCTTTCAACTCCACCACTGTGCAACCTGTGACATGAATCTGTTGTTAGTTCAGTTTGAAGATACCGTACATGTACTGAACACCTTTAGTAAATAGATTATTTGTATAGCCTGACTAATTCTTTTAAGCCATTACTTATATTGCCAGTTCATCAATATAATGATAGTGTTATTATTATCATCATTATTATAATTGTTATTATTTATTTATTTTACATAAACACATAACATAAACAAGCGATCTTGATACTTATACCTTCAAATAAAAAATGTGCTTATTTATTTTTTGTGACTAATTCCAAGTAGGGATTTTTTACAGTTGAAATATCAACTTGTCATTACCTCCTGGTGCACAATGTATGGAGGGAAAGCTGTTTTCACATTGCCTGAAACATTATTCTGCATCTCTGTAATGCAATTTCTTGTTACTTATCAGCCTACTCATACAACAATAACAGTATATTTAGCTAGTAGTTCAATACACAGGCCTGTAGGTTTTATTTGAACAGGCAGACACAAATGAAATAATGAGATAAAAATAACAATAATGAAATTAGTTGCTGAAATAATAATTAGTTATGATAAAGTTAAGACAAAAAGGACATTAAATTATTAGGCTAATTGATAAATAAATGATTTTAACTAAACTCATTTTGATGTCTCGCTCCACAGAACGTTATTACGTCACCCAGGTGTGCCTCGCGGACGTTTTCTACTACGTCACTGTCACTGTCACTCTCAGCTCAGTCGTCAACAATGTACCGGGACTATTTGGCATATTTTCATCATTTTGTCATGTGTCGCGTGAAAAAAAACACCGAGTGTCCCACAAAAGCGTTTCCTCCTTCAAGACCATTCACAACACGGTAAGACTGTTTTGCCTGTGTCAAACGTTAACGTCGCTTGTGAAAAGTTAGTAGCGTTAGCTATCCTAGCTACTAGCTAACGTTAGCTTTTACAAGCGCTGCCATTGTTTGAATTTCGGTAATTAGGAAATACGGAAGCCACGCAACATCGACGTACTTATCTGTATAAAACCTTTATGATATCCACCCAAAGTCATGAACCAATGTTGTTCAGTCAGTGGTTAAAGAAGTTGATTTAGTTCAATAAATTTGATAATGTTACGATGAAAACATATTTACAAATAAAACTACTGCGTTCACATTTTAAGTAAGTTACATAGTACTATACTTAAAGGCACTTTTCAATAAAGACATCTCGACATGTCACAGAGGGTGGAAATTATTAAATTAATGATGGCTGAATTCCTTCACATGATTGAGACCGGATTTAACAAAAAAAAAACAAAACAAAAAAAAAAAACAGAAAGAAACAGGAACCCCAACCTTAAAGATAAATACCACCAATTAAATTGATAAGCAATGTTGGCAACTATAACTGCCCTGAAGATTGGACAGGGGCAAATTAAATCAAACAATTAGACAAAAAACAACCAAATAAACAAACAAAAAAACAACAACCCTGCAATACACACAATACTTAACTGAACAGGGTTCCCGTGGATCCTAGGGACAAAATTTATTAATCTAAGAATAAGGCCTTAATAAGTATTAAATTGACTTAAATCAGTCTTTCAAAAGTCTTAAACAAACTCAGACATGGGAAGTTGGATTTTATTAATCTTTTTTTTTTGATGTTGCACTATAAAATCTCAAAATAATTGCTAAAATCTTTTTTGGGGGGCAAGTAATTTAATAAATTCCTTTTCTTTAAATTGTCATGATAGAAATCCAAGCAGTGGAATCTCACATGCAGAGTGAGAAATGCAAAATCATCCAGAAAGCAGGCCAGAAATCCCAGATATTTTCCACTTATGTTGTCAAAGCAAGTAGATACATTTATGACAATATAATATGTTCAATGTCTTCCATGTGTTCCACTCTAAAAAGGGTTGTTTTTCCAACACTTAACATAGATAATTTAACTTTTTCACTGGTCAAAAAGTCATGTTTTATGTTACAATAAACATTTGGTCAAAACAAATTGTCCATCAATTTTGGTTATTAGAAAATCAGTCTTAAACTTAATTGCAAGAAGCGGGACTGGACAATACTGGTAATTTAATTATTATTGGGCTAATATGAGGTTAAGTAAACACACTCTCAGTTCACAGCAAATGACACTATAACATCAATGCTTTTGAAACTGCCCTTGAGAAAAATGTATAGTTTCCAGAGGTATTATTCTTCACATTTAACAGTTTTATTTTCATCTCTGAACTCAGTGGAACAACAGGGGGAGCCATTGCTTTCTTTGTAGGGAAAATTTTCTTGACAATTGTTGCAACAGCTCTTCTTTACTGTAGCATCCCTCTAATTCACAATCCTACAGAGGGACCCACCTCCACATCTCACTATCTCGCTCTCTCTCTTTCTCTCTCTCTTTCTCTTTCTCTTGGAGGAGGAGTAGAGCGAGTGAGTGCAGTAGGAGTTGTGTTTTGCGCTCTGTGCCAGCCAGAGGTGTGTTTCGGCTCCACTCTCTGTATCTCTGGGTAGCAGCACCCCACCGTGCAGCCAGCCTGAGTGCCATGTCCAACAGCTGTGTTGGCAAAGGGTTACAGCTCATCTGAAGGGGAAGGTAGCACCTTGCTTTGAGGAGGACAGAAGATAAAAGAAGACTGACCAGTTGCTGAGAGAGGGGGGATATAACTGACAATCTCCCCCCCCTCGCCTCACTAAACAGAGCAAAAACGGAAGGCTTTGGAGTATTCAATTTTTTCTTTCGTTTTATATTTTTCTTATTCCTCATCGCGGTGCTGGGAGGTGCTTCATCTTTTCATATAGTCTCTCTCTCCGTCATTTGCCTCCTCATCTATTTCTCCATCTACCTGGTGTACAATTTCCTCTATTTATGAGTGAGAGAAAAGAGGAAGGAGGGAGGAGTTTTGTTTTAATTTTTGTCCTCTCTTTCCTCCTCTCCACTCTTCCCTCCCTTTCACCAAACCATATCATACCTGTCAGTCCCTCCTTGCCATTTCATTTCTAGCAGCTGCCGTCAGTTCATTTTTCCCCATCTTACGCCTCTCTCTGTCTCTAAACTCTGATGTTATATGAACTTGGATGAATTTTCTTCAGAGACAACTAAAAAACTCCTCATGAATGACTCTTTTTTCCCTTTTCCTTCTCTTTTGGTCCCTCCACACCCATTTTCTTTGCATCACACTCTTGCGGGATTCTTAAATGTTACTCTAGGTAGGTTAACTATCGTTTAGTGTCTGTCCATCTGTCTGTCTGTGTGTATTTGTGTGTGCTTTACGTATACATAAAACACACATTAACACACACATGCGCTCGCACACTAAACTATGTCTAAAAAAACAGTGTTCAGTGGGTTGATATCGGTCTGGTCTCGCTCCGTTTTCATGCCCTCCTCCTCATCTGTTGTTCTCATCATGGCAAATTGCGCCCATTTTTAATTCTTGTCTTTGAGAAATCTTGTTTTATTTTTGATGTGTTGACACATTTCATCCCCTTTTCAATTTAAGAATTAAATAAATCAATCTGTCTTGCAACCTGTTGTGAATTAACAACGAAAGAAAAATCAAGTTTAGTCCTGATGGAGAAAGAGAACAAATTCCTGACACTTTGGCATCCTTTTGTGTTTGGTTACAAATGGGAAAAGTTGGGAATATTAAGTCTAAACTAAATGACACTCTCTTCATGTTATCTATTGAGCTGCATTCAAAGTTCAGAGCTAATGGCCATCTCAGGTCATTAAGAGTGTATCCCATTTCATGCTTGATTTGTGCTTATTTTCATCCTGCCAGTCCATCAGCAGCCATTAGTTCTCATACAACCCCCCCAACACACACACACTCATACACATAATCCTAAAACCTTAAATATGCTTCTTATTATCATAAAGAAGTACATTTCAGAATTCAATCCTCATGCTTCTGCATGTTTTCAATTTTACCTTCCCTCGCTTCGATTGGCTTTCATTCAGAACTAGCCATTTTTCATCCTTTAAACCCCCCCCCCCCTCCACTTGTCTTCATCCTCATCCTCTGTCAGGCAAGAGAGACCAGTTGGCATTAGTTGGATGTTGAACAGTGGATTAAGTGGGTAATGCCTTGCGGTGGATTTGAGGTGTAATGGACAGTGTGCAGGTTGTAAGATAGAGACAGACTGATAGACAGATTAAAAAATAGATAGGACTTAATATCCAATCTCATCACTACCTCTCTCTTTCCCTCACATTCCCCTTCTTTCTTTACGTTTGTGTTTGATGCTTCGTCTCTACTTCTCACTGCCACACCTTTTTGGGAGCGCTGTTTTAAAGCATTACACTGCTAGACTGTAAGTTTTTAGCCTATATATCCATGGACATCAACCTGTGCACTCAAAAATTTCGCTCAGTAGCGTTAGGCCCACACCAGCCACTTTAGTCTCCTTTTTCCTCCTTTCTTACGGACTGATAAAGAGGCTTAATAAATACCTCTTTTCTTGATTGTTCTGAGAGTGGGATGTCGTCATGAAGGAATATGAAGGACCACTCGTTTTGCTCTGTCTTTGCTTTTGTGTCTCAACTCTGCTCCTCTGTAAAACATCTCCACTACAGTCTATAAATTATGTGTTACAGAAAAGAGTTAATTAGGTGAGTAGTGAATTAATATAGCACCCACTTCTTCTTTGTAACTGAGTGTATGCACATGCATGTAGGTGTGTGCACTGAATGTGTGTGTGCAAGACAGCTTATCCAGTGTGCATGTGCTTGTGTATGTGTGAGTGTGTTTGAATGTCTGCATGATACTGATGGGAATATATATTCTGCATGAACTTTAATCAGCAGGTTCTCTGTGAAGGGTATTTTTATATTTTCCACCACATTTGCTTGTACTGGTAAACCTTTCTTCACCCCGCTGTGACTAATTGGTTGTTTATCAGACCATGCCTTTGATCTTTATCCATTTTCTATATATATATACCGTTATATATCGAAGAATTTCACGCATTATCACTTCTCTCAATAGGGATTTTGAGCAACAAAGATTTCTCACTCAAGGACGATTTCTAATCTGTGGCAGAAACCATCTCAAAATACTGGCAATTTGGTTAAATCCCTCTTCATCAGCTGACTCACTCAATTAGTCCAGTGCAGTGTGCAGTGTGCAAGTGCATGCATTTACATGCATTCATTTGAGCCCTCTTCCTCTCCTTAGTGTGCATTTTAGTTGGTTGAGGTTTGTTAACCAATGCTTTGTTGATGCCCTCCTCCTCCTCTTCCTCCTCCTCCTCCTCCATTACATTTCTTCTTGTTTCCTGCTCGATGGATCTGCTACAGATCTCTATAAATGACTAGATCTCTGACAATGAATCACAGATCTATTGTGACTCATACACCAGCTTTACTGTTTCAGCATGACCTTAATAAAACCACTGCACACTATAGACGACATAGTAGGCTCTGGGTCTCAGAGTGCATCATATAATGGATAGCTGATCCAATGCTGTGTTAGCATTTCTACAAACAGATGTCTTATTATGTTAATTAACTTGCTAATCATCTAAATAGCTAATTAATAGCGGCATAATTATCCTAAAGATGATTATACAAAATGAGAACAAACTTAATTGTTTACACATAAAAAGCTAATTATTATACATTTCCTCAACTGTTTGAATTCAGGTTGTGTAGTATCTTTTGCCTACACTATAATCTTTGTATATAAAGTGATTCCTATCAGTCAGGAACTTAAACCTAACCCTTAACCTGTAACCCATAACCCTTAACCTCTACAACATGAAATACTCACGTGTCATTAGACATTTAGTTTCCACTTAGTATGTAAAAATATCATCAGATCTCTTGACATTACTCATATGCAAACTTAAAACATAAAAAGGGTCTTACTGCGGCTTCCTCTTAAATATTCTCCATTAACAGAGTGAACGAGGGCCCCTGCCCTGAAAGTTTCAAGTTGATTTTAACGCAGTGTCTTTAAGCCCAAACAGACTAAATGATTTAGGACATCTTTCAAAAGAGTGGTGCGATGTTGCCTCGCTGTGAGCACATAGTAGTTTAAAATATAAAGGCTTAAAAGGGCATGCTCACCTCTTGGGTTTCGGGCTAATGAAGGATTTATGTTCAAAAGAGGAGTCATTAAGACTGTGTTAAGATTGTGGAGCTCTTTAAATACTGAGCACATCAGGAGCACAAATGCTTGTTGATTTCACATCAAAACGGTGCCACTCAGAAAGCAATTGAAAAGTTGTAGCAAATCGAGAGATAGAAAGAGAGACACACATTTTGACATTTTGATGAAGTAAGGAAGTTACATAGGTACTTCAGTGAAAAGGTCTTTCTGGAATAACTCATCAAATAACATTTAGCATTTTGAAAAGCTGTTGATTCACAACCCAGCGAGGGAACCAAACAAGCAAATAAGCCTCATTCAGTTGTTTTCCGCTAAGGTTTATTTAAGGAAATACTGTATTATTCTGCGTGAGCCAAGCTATCAGTGTCACTTTAATACTACTGTGAGAGTTGGAGATAATTAGACTTTGAGGCAGTCAGAGAGAAAGATGGATTTTTGTAAATAAAATTTGTTAAATGAATAATTCATTACACTGCCAGACAGGATTAAAATTCTACACATGCAGATATCCTCTGACAATTTTCCTAAGGCTAAATTGTGTATACCTACATATCCGACTTCCTCAAAATACACAGATAAAGACACACACACACACAAGCGTTTCCAGATACAGACATATCCCTGCGAGCATATGCACGTTAAAATGACAACTCGCTTGATCTGTTAAAGACTTAAAGGATGAAATAGACAGAAAGCACATTAATGTGGCTGAAACTAACAATTATTGAATAAACAAAAGTTATTGAATAATCTGTTGATTGTTTTCTCTAGAGAGAAAATATATCTGTCAAGTCCAAGGTGAATTACTTCTTTTTTCCAACCAACAGCTCAAAATCTGAAAACAGAACTGACTATTGTCAAAGACTGAGAGATCCGGCACAAGTGAGACAATGGAACTAAAAACAATTTTTGTGGAAAAAACCCAAACCATATAATTATCAAAATAGTTGCTCATTCATTTTTTGCTGATTGACTAATAGATTTCTCGACTTATCATTTAAACTGCATCAGAGAGATTTCATTGTCAGCCCAAAGTTGTTTTCCACATTGGATTAAAGCACAGGTTGATAAACCTTTTTTAATCTGGGGAACCAAAACTGTCAGTTTTTCAACAAGCGTCTTTTTGGGGCTGTGTTTGCAATTTTTGTAGCCAAAAATAAATCTATGAATATATTACATTTTCACGTTTCATACGTATCAGTGTTTTTAATTTGATCTGGTATACGAGCTGACCTAATCAGCGGGAGGTGGAGGGGATGGTGGGTGATGAATGGCACTTAGGCGAGATGCCTGACAAGCTGTAGACCAAGTTCAAGACCAACAAACAGCAAAACCAGTTGTTTTTTTGTGACCCGTCTCTGTTTGTTTTTTTGTTTTTTCTCATAGAGGATAGCAACAGTTTTATAAAAGACATTGCTGTGTTTGTTATTGGGATAGTGCAACCACCAAAACTGTTTTTAAGCCCAAAAATGATTGTTTCCTAATCACAATCAAGTGGCCTGTTCCGTAACCTAAAAACCTGAAATACAAAAATTTAAAGTTTCAACTTAGCTACTAAATAATAACATACAATTGTAATGTTGTTTGAAGGAACACACAATGCCAGCACTTTTTTTGGCAATTGTGTTGTAAAATCCTGACCACACTGCGCGCTGCGCCCAGAAAAATAAGAAGTAAATTCCTGCATAGTTTCTTTAAAATCAACATTAGCCTACTATCAATAAAGGCACAAATATTGATTTAAATACACAAATTTTAATGTATTTGATGGTGATTAACTTAATGGGAAATAAATGGATAAAAGTGTCCTTGTAACACATAATAAAGAGCAGATTCCAGTGTGAGGGAGGGCCTTATTATGAAATCTAAAAAAGTAAACGAATCGAGTCTGAAGTGATTATAGATAAACATTAGGAGTGGGTGATAACAATAAAATCTCCTATCGCTGTGTATTTGACATTAAATCACACTATTGATTTACACACTACATTGTGATACAGTAAATAGTCTAAAAAAATTGATAGAGAAACAAAATAAACACACTAGAATATCTGTTTTGGAAAAATCTGATGAATTAAGTACCTGACAAATAAAAGCACTTCATCACATCAACTCTGCAATATAAAAAGCCACTTAAGCCCGTAAGTCAAGAAGTAGTTCCTTTCGTTGAATTGCAAGAAGTGCAGCAATATAAACAAAGATATTGATATCTTGATGTGAACAGTAAAAATCTCTGCAGCCCACTTTGAATAAGGACCCATAGTGTAAAAAACAGGATTAAAGCAAGGATAAAACAAAAGCACCGAGAGCATCTCCTGAGAAGAAAATAGCACAGCGATATTACTAGGCAACAACGTTCAACACGTTGAGACTGCAGTGTAAGGGGGCATGTAGACACAGCGGCTTGACTGAGTTAAGCCTTGACCTCAGAGGCAATTGACTTGTGTACACAGAGGCATTCAGCCTTCACCAACAGCACATCCATCCACCGCCTTTCCCCGCCATCTGACTCTGGCCTTCTCCCCTTCTCCCCACCAGACTGAGGAAGAGGAGTACGCAGCTCGGGCCGAAAAACTGATCATCATGACCGGCTAAGGCAAAGCAAAGGCAAGAAAGCCAAAGAGGAAGAAGAAGGAAGGGAGGGAAGAAGAGGAGTACGTACACACCCACTGCTGCTCATCTCCACGGCAACTGTGTTCACACGCTCGCAGACTTCTGGGAGGAGACCTTGGCGAGCTGCATCACCAGCGTTGGAGGAAGGGGGAAGAGACTCGAATGGAAAGAGACGAATGAAAGAGCATCCCTTCATCACTTACCATTTATCATCTTTTAGTTTTTTTTATTGAGTTCACACTTACGCTGCCATTTTGAGTTGATGGTTAACTTTTAAAGTCTTTTAAGATCTGAGTCAAAAGCATCTTTCAACCAACTTACATCAGCAGAT
Source organism: Plectropomus leopardus (assembly GCF_008729295.1). Taxonomy (NCBI): domain Eukaryota; kingdom Metazoa; phylum Chordata; class Actinopteri; order Perciformes; family Serranidae; genus Plectropomus; species Plectropomus leopardus. The sequence continues at coordinate 29,854,680 of NC_056466.1, forward strand.
TCATCTTTTCTGGCCTCTTTACTAGTTTCTCAGCAATTAAGTGTCCTTTGTACATATTATCACACTTTAAAAACAGTCCATCTTCACACCGCCCCTTCCCCACTCTGATAACGCCCAGCATCGCCCACCTTAACCTGAGACTGCTCACCCCTCGCCCTGCAAGACCCCACCTTAGTCGTCTGTGCGTGACTTCATCTGTCTACCATCCCTTCATCCGAGGCTATGAGAGGAGGAGTCGAATCCCAGATCACTCCATCATGCCAGTTCTGAAGAGCAGAGAGGAGATCCGGGCTGGCAATGTTCAAGGTAGGCCACTGATTCCAGTAATTGGGTTGGATTTGTGTGTCTGTGTGCATTTCCTGCAGCTTTTTCCCCCCAAAAGCACTTGCTATGTTTTGCTGAGATGAATTTCGGCTGAAGTTTTACTTCAGACTTCTTGTATTAAAGGAATATTGCACCCACAAAATGATTATTTTTGTATCAGTTACTCAACCCGTGTTATGTTAAATTTGTGAAGAAAACTTTGTTTCTCACATGACTCCAAGATAAATAAGAAGACAGAAAAGGAGAAAATTCTTGATGAATTGGAGTAAAAACAGTCCATGTTTAAACAACATCAAAACTATATCAAATATCCTTTTGCAAACTCTTGCAAAACTTGTGCAGTTTAATTCAAGTCTCATTTATCCACATGTATGCTCCTTTTCTCTAAAATGTTACTATTTTAAACACTTCCGCATAAACAGCCTCACACACAGATCAGTAGTGCACCTGGGTGTTTGAACGCTGCTCATTGGAATACACGAGCACCGTTAAAATGCTCACACTCACCTTGGTGTGTCACTCATACACCAAAGTGTTTTGAATAGAAAGGTTTTAATGAAAACGCATGTGTTTGGGAAGTACTGAGCATATGCCATGATGAATTCAAGGTTGATTATACTGCATGAGTTGTGTGAGAATTTGTAAACAGATGTTTTGATATTGTTTTTTTGAATGCACCCTATGACTTTAATCCATCACTAAACTTCTCCGATTTTGGATCCTTTCTTTACTGTGGAGGCATGCGGGAAATACAGTTTCCCTGAATAACTGATATGCAAGTTGTCATTTTGTGGCTGAAGTATTTCTTTTGTAATAGTTCTAACTTAAGCTATCATTTTCAGTCTTGATGAATCTGTTTTGTAATAATTTTTGATTAATCAATCAATTTAGTGTATGAAATGTCAGGAAATAGGTTCCAAAAAATGCCCGTCATAGTTGCGAAAAGTGCAAGATGACATCTTCAGATAACCTGAATTGGTGGGATTTGGGTTTGATAATTCATAGTCAAAATGGCAATTGACAATTTGATAAATCAACTAATGATTTCAGCTGTTGTCCTAACTGCATCCCAGAATGTAAAATATTTAAAATATCCAATATTTGTGAGTGTTTTTTTTCTTTTCTCCGTTCCACCCAAAGAAATTATCCTCGTCTGTGATAATTACAGGTCATGTAAAACATTAGAGGAGGTGGAAATAATTGGTTAAAATACATCTACAAATGTGTCATTTTGGATGTTAGATCATACAGTATTTTGTAATTTGCAATGACACATCTGGTGCTTCTTGAGATAATGGCTGCATGGATGTGATTTATGGTTTGCTTTGGGTGAAATTAGGGAATCACTGGGCTTTATTTGTAATATAAAGGGGAAAAAAAGCTGAGAGCAGCTCACTGGGAGTTCATTAGGCTGCACAATTTTGTGACAGTGATTCTGAATGTTACTTCATAATCATATAATTCCCAGAAGGCTCTAGTCTAAACAAAAACAGTAGCTTTTTTTTTCAAGGATCTGTATTGAGATTGATTTTTTGGGTTTTTTGTCAAAGATGGTAATGATTCATAAGTAAATTGTTTGATAAATGAAGCCCAGTATGGGCGCATATCTTTATGCTAAAATGTTGTGTAGACGCTAAGAGCAATTCCTGATTTTTTTGCAAGACAACCAGAGCACAGAGAAGAGAAGGATGAACGTTCATAGTGCAGAAGAAGAAAGGACACGTCTCTTTTCTAGTCACACATTCTTTCTCGCGGTGCTTTGTGAGGGAGCCCAGTGTTGAGATAACGAGGCGCCAGCTTCAATAAGCCCATCAAAACGACGACTTGTGCTGCTTCACAAGGGAAAACAGGTCTAGACAATAGTAAGCGTATAAAGCAGGAGAACAGGGAAGCTGGAGCCTATTTTATTGCTGAGCTTGTGCTCCTTTCAGCAGGAGTTTGACTGATAAAACGCACATTTAAAAGTTGGAGGGGTGTGTAAAGATAATGGAAAGACTTGTCTAAGAGGCGGTGTCACAAGGAGTACAAGAGAGGAGATGAAGTTTAACCATTTATGTGCACAAAATTCCCTTTTAAACCATTTTCATTATGTATGTATGTGTGTGTGTGTGTGAACATTTTTTGCAACAGAAAATGCTCAAAAATCCCACGTTCTGTCACAGTGTCCGGTCGCTGCCAATGGAGCAGGTCCAGGATTTGTCTCTTGGTGGCATTGCGGATTAGATTCTTGGCTGGATTGCTTTTAGCACTGGGTGAGACTAGTTAATGCGCACAAATCTAAACCGAGCGTTTGCATTCACCGACTCATAGCATCTGATGTAACTATCTAATTATGATGCGCCTCTGTTGGAGCGTGACTGAGAGGAGGTGTGTGACAGCTGGTTATGTCCCTCCTTCACAACAGCTTCAACACGGAGCAGACCTACTGTATTCTGCTCCGCACTCACATATGCTGCACAGACACTGAGCTCCACAGCTCCCACATTCCTCACTGCAATATTTCAATCTAAACTTCACCCTGCGTCTCGACAGTTGGATATTGGCTGACACTGAAGGCTTGAAATGGCTGCATGTGAACTGTGTTTCTAGGGCAGATTTTCTATCTTAAAAAAAAAAAAAAGATAAAGAGGGGAGAGAACATGACCAAGAGTGAGCAAGGGGTTAAGGCGTGGCAGACAGAAAAGGAGACAGACAGGCAAAGATCCAGGCGCAGGCGGTAAATCCAGAGGGAGCTTCACTGACAGTGGATGAAGGAGGAAGCTTTGTAGACAGATGTAGCTCTGAGTGTGTAAGCAACAAGGCCTAGGAGGGGCGTGCTGTTGCAGCATCGTGATGCTGCATGTTTTTGGAGAGTGGGTTGGGTAGAGGGGATTACTGGATCTGAACGTTGGCTCTCTTGTCAGTCGAGCAGCATGGTCCCCCCGTTTTGATCGGTGGACCGTGAACAGAGCGGCCACAGTGAAGTGCCATGAGTAAATGGGAGCCGAGATGTTGACGCTGGGACTCACAGACAGCAGACTGACTCAGTTTTGGATGCGAGCCTCATGTGCCCAGCTTTACAAATGTTGATTGAGTCGTTGAAGGATTACAGGTGCTGAGCAGCCTGGTGTTTATTGTTTACTCAGAGACGGAGAGGGGGAGGGAGAGAAGTGTAAAGTAGTTACACAGTGCCGCAGAAAAGCTTCTATCATCCATGCATTTTCAGATTATTTCAAGAAATGATCCACACAATCTAGGAAAAAAAGTTAGAATACACTATTAACGCATTTACGTAGCAATAACTAATGTCTTTAAAGGCTGAAACAGCCTCTCTGGACTGCAAGGTGAAGGGCACAGATGTGATGTTGATGTGAACCTTTCATTTTATACTTTTGTGTGCAATTTGTGTAGTGTTTATATTTTTTATGTCTGTTTCAAACCTGCTTCTCGACTGGAGTAGGATTAACCAGTGAGCTTGCTTGATATGCAGGAACAGTGTTAATATCGATGTGTGGTGGTCAGCTGATGTTGGGACAGGGTGGTGGTCAGCAAGCTATCAGTTTTTTATGTGAGACAATTTGTATCATTCTGTGTCCCCTCTTTAAATTTGGAGGTTTGCGCAGACAAGACTCTCAAAGAATTTATTGTTTTTCTTCAGCAGCACTTTGTTTGGTTTCTTTTTCTTTATTGATCAGTGTATCCGATCAGAGCTGTCAGAACAGATTGATGGATGAGAGGAGCAGCTGCTGCAGAGCTGAGTGAAAGCAAGTTTTTAGAGAGGGCAAAATGAACATTTAAGTTTCACTCTCACTGCTCCTTTCATTCTGCTACTCTGTCTGTGCCCAGAGTATGCTTTGCGTTGAGAATGTGGTGCAATGAATTACTGAGAGGATTCTAACAGCGCTCTGAATAAATGGTCAAGCTCAAGAAAAAGACAATCAATATTTAGAGCCAGATGTTGATATCAGTGGCCACAAATAAATGAATTCATGTTGGTTTGCAAACCATGGACACATTACATGTGTACATTATTTTTTGGCGGACAAGTCGAAATTGTGCATTTCTCAACAACGCTATAGTGAAGGTGTGGTTATGTTTCAGGCCCAAAAATGACAGGAAAGGATCATACTCTGGCTTAGAACTGGTTTGTACCAACATTTTGAATGGGGGGCCAGATCAGATAATGTGAAAATACCCGGGGGCCAACTGCTTCTCGCATTAAGTGGCCTCAAAAAAAACCAAAAAAAACAGGACAAGCACAACTGTTTCATCTTTCAGTGAAAATGAATTTAACTTTTCAACACTCTTAAATGTGGCAGTCCTCTCTGTCGATACTTCTTTGGCGTGGCCATGTCTGTTTGGAAATGTGGTTTGCTTGCTTCCATGTTTAAAAAACACCAGTTCCACCTGCATAGTTTCTACTTGATCATTGTTTCTAAATGGTATGATAGTCTTGGGGACATAATGGGAAAATCCAAAGTGATGCTTCAACAACCAATATTGTGTAGCGGGCCACATATACAGTATATCTTGAAAGTCCGTCAATGGCTGTGTAAAATCAGTCTGGGGGCTGAAAATGACCCCAGGGCAGGACTTTGGACATGCCTTGCTTAAAACATCCAGGTTCGGTGCTACAGACTCTCTTGGAAAACGCTTTGATGAAAAACAACCAGTGTTGCTGGTTTCAAACGGTGTTCTTCAACTTGGCAGACGTCTCACCACGCTATCAACAGTCCCCTCCACCTCGCAGTGACAAAAGTCAGCTAATATATCACATTTACATGTTTCACATGTATCAGTAACCATTTTGTAGTTTGCAGAAATGTATATTGCAAACAGAGTAACAGGCCACATCCCGGCTCACATGGACAGTGCATTTTGCAAGCGAGTACAAGACACAGTCCCATCACTTACACTGTACATTGTGAATATTAAATTCGAACAGATGGTTAGAGATTTAATTTTAATTCTCCCCTATGTTGAAATGGAACTTCGAAAAAAAGAAAAAAGAAGACAGTCTAGTCAGACAGTATTTAATAAACTGGAAACTGAGTATGCCATCCCATCTTTGTTAGAGACAGAAACTCAAGATGCCTCTTCTACCTCTCCTCTTCTTTACCTAGTCATGTGTGACTGTGAGAGAAGGAGGAAGAGCTAAGAATAGAGAAAAGGGGGCCCAATGCTGTGATGCCGCCTCAACCCACGTTGCTCCGCTTCTCGCTGAGCCTTTCTGTTACTGAAGTCAGCAGGCATCCAACCAGTTTTCGTTGATATCTGTTTGTGAAGGCTCTGCTTAAACTGATCACAATGCAAACAGTCGCTATCGCTATATAAGTCCTTTTATATTTTCCACTGATGCAGAGATGGAACTACAGATCTATCTTTCACCCTTTGTATGCTCACTAATAACATGATCAGAATGACTGGGCTGTCACATGCAGAAATTTCATCAGAAACTGTCACTTTTTCGTGCCATGCCAGAGGGAGGCCTTTTGAAGCTCTTCCACTGACAGACAGGGAAGAGCGTCATAGAATTTTTTTTCTTATAATCTTTCAGGCGGATAGAAGAAACTGATAGAACAAAAGACAAGATCTACTGGCTGAGAAAAGGGTCGAGGTGCGGAGATGAGAGGAGCTGATGGAGGGTTTGATAGCTGAACGAGATGGAGTAATATTTCATGATACTGTCCTCAAAAGGCACACAAGAGACAGACATCAGGACTCACAAGAAATCATGTCGTGCAGATGGCTTTGCTTGGAGGGGATGATAAGATGATAATTATGTTTGCAGAGAGGGAGAGGGAAATAATGAAACAAAAAATATTTAATTGAATCAGGAGAAGAAATGGGCCCGTGTGATGCTGCTCATCAACAGAGTTAGTTTATTTTAATGAGGAAGATATCTAGACAGGTTCAGATTTTGTTTGTTGGCGAGTAATTCATTCATGCAATAATAGTAATACCTTTTGGATGTAAGAGTAAAGTTATACACTGAAGAAAACTACATTCAGATTTTTTCATTGTTGATATTTCCCACTCTTTTTGCAGCGCTATTAGCAGGTGGCAGCTATTTGACATCCCCAGCGGCTTTGTTTGCTAAACCGTTCCAAGTGTCAAAGAGTCTGTCTTCATTTGACCCTCAGCTGGGGCAACTTGTCAATTAATTAGCCGTGACTTTAGACTTAGGAGTGGGTTTGGAGAGCAGACATCTGTCGAGGTGAGGAGGAAATTCCCCTCTAAATATACAGACACAAACATGAAGCAACAACACAAGCTCAGTGGGGAAGAGCTGCAGGTGTCAGTGAGGTTTTTTTTTCCTTCTTCTCTCTAACGAAGCAGAGGAACAGGTGATCAGCGAGACAGAGGCAAGGCTGAAGGGTCGAGCAAAGCTCTCAAGGGGGTAAATTGGAAGGTGAGGAAAGAGAGGAAGAGGACATGTAACGATGTGTCTGGGGCTCTGCTGTCACATTTAGGCCTAAGTGGAGGCGAGTGTGGAGGCTTATATCACTGAGATTTATTTGTGTAGGTGCAATTGGATCTTAAAATAAATGTTCCAGGTCCTGGTGGGATGAAGAGCTGAGATGATCAAAAAATTAATTGGCAAGTATTTTAATAATAATTTATGTATTTTTTAAGCAAAAAACAAAAAGAAAAAAAGGCCATATTACCTTGTTCCAGTGTATCTGTTTTTTATCGTTATAAAAAGGGTTAATTGAGTATATTTGAGTTTTGGACTGTCAGTTGGACAAAAGCAAAAATTTGAAGAAATACACAAAAAAATATTTTAATACTTTTACACTATAAAAATAACTACTACTACTTACAAGTAATAAAAACAATCAATTTCGCAGCCCTACTTTGAATTGAATTTAGTTTTCAGTGCCATAGTGCAGTACTCTATATTTATGTGAAGAACATATGCATTTAAGATAATAACACTAAAAAATGATAAAATGAGATGATCCTTTATCAGTCCCACCATGTGGTATAAGCACACAGTTAAATTAAAAAAAAGACAGACTGAACTGTTGAATTCACATAAAAAATGTAGAATTGCATTAGTGGTTTATTATTATTATTATTATTATTATTATTATTATTGTACTATGTAGGCTGTAATCTAATTTTACACTCCCTGACAAATACAGTACTTGATAAGCAAGCACAACTAGTATTGTGTATTTGTGAAGTAGACAGATCAAAAGCTAGCCAGATTTATTTATTAAAGGTAAATAAAAGACTAAACACCCAATGGCCCCTTAATTAGGTTCAGTTAGTAACTGAATTCTTTCAAAAACCATAGTGAATTTCACGAGACTGTGGCTAAAAAAAAGTCATATGATATGATCAGTCGCCCATCTCAGGTTATCAGAAAATAAATCTTAAGCTCTTTAAGATTAGGTAGTTTAACAGATCTACTTAGATTGAAATGAAAATCATAGCGTGATTTGAGGCTCACATACGCTTGTAAGGCGGTGGTGATAATGAAAGAGATGGTTGGTGATTTCAGCTCGATGAAGAGTGGAGAACCAGGACCAGCTGCTGTGCAGAGATGTCGGTCCGGTCCAGACGGACAACCCTCGGGGTGCTCAAGTTATTATGTTTTATTGAGCTTGTTTAATTTTGATAAATTTTAGATGAGAAATGACACCATCTTTTTATGTAAATAAAATAAGTTAAAAAAAAAATTGCACGCAGACAAATATCCACAAAGACGAGATGCTGAAAACAAAATGAGAAGGAAAAACAAGAGGTACTGTCTTTCTGTATTAAGTGTTTTCCTCACAGACATAAAAATGTTTTTTACTAGTAAACAAGTGACAAAAAATGTTTTTAAATTAGTTTTTTTCTTTTTTCACCTTTTTAAAACTTGTAATCACAGAAATCTGCATTGGTCACATGCTCAAGGTCAGTAAGGTCATCACTGAACACATTTAATGTTTCTCTTCAAAGGCAGCCAGCTGTGCACACAATGGGTTGATGAAGTGGAATATAAATAGAAAGGTGTGCTAATTATTAATAATTAATGCTCAGCCTGTCACATTAGTTGTCACACCTTTTAAATAGCTCCGCAGATTATAATGGTGCCTGTATGATTGTCTCGCCCAACAGGGAGGAGAGTGCAAACCAGCTTCTCCAAAGTCCTGCAGACTCAGAGTTAAAAGGTTTGATTAAATAGCGCCCCTAATATGCAGCTGAAGTCAGGTCATGTTGGTACATAGTTTGTGTGTTGGTGTTGTAGTAGGACATTGACGCACAAATAAAAATCACCCATGAATCTTTACTGAGTACAGATTTTACTTGAATCTGTACTATAGTAACATTTTATTTGATCTGGTCACTGATTGGAAGATGCATGAAAGTGTTTATTCAGCATAATTCTTTAATTGCCACACGTTTCTGTTGTGCATTTTCTTTTTTTCCCACTGGAATCGCCAGAATATCGTGAAAACATGTGATGTGCAGTTGTGTTGAAAACAGAACTGGTCCAAAATCTCAAAAAGCCCAATTTGAATTATGATATTTTATTTTGCTATGCTTCAGGACACAAAAATACCAAACAAACTGACAGAGCGCATTTCAGGAAAAGAAAAATAGCAACATTTCAGAGCCTTACATGTGTTGAAAGATTGGTTCCAAGTCAGAGCAGATGTTTTTGGATGTGGTTTGGTGACCAGCAGGGGTTGACATCATAGACTTAAATAAGTAAATTAATGAAATAATGCTGCCAGCGTTAATGCATTAATCGCATTGTTATTAAGGTCTGTAATTAATGCATTCATTTTCTTAAATCGCGTTAATCGCCAGCCGACATTCCTGCCTGTAAGAGAGTGTGCCGGGCTGAGTTTTAAAGCTACAGTGATGATACTGGTATCATCCGAAACCAGAACACGGGAGGAATCCAGTCATGCCCTCTCACACTAGCTTCTCAGTAAATGGCATCGCCATTTTAAAGAGGTCCCTTGACCTCTGACCTCAAGATATCTGAATGAAAATGGGTTCTGTGGGTACCCACGAGTCTCCCCTTTACAGACATGCCCGCTCCATGCTCGTCCCATGCAGTTTTTCTGCTGTCATTTGATTGCTAATCAAGACAGTTGGTTGAGAATTGTCTAAGAATTGCTTTATCCTGTCAAAATGAGCTTCAAAATAGATTTGAAATGCAAAATAATGGAATTGAAAACATTTGACTAAAAAATGTGATTAATTGCGATTAAATACGGAAATGTTTTGATTAATTGCAATTAAAAAAGTGAATTGTTTGACAGTCCTAAAATTTAAATGAGTTGATGAGACTGACATGGCCTGGCACAGAGGGCTTGTTTGCAGGTAGTGCAGCTACAGGTGCAGGACTACAGAGGTCTCTGGCCTGTGTGAGGCCCTTGGGTAATTAAGGAATTATAAAACAGACAAAGTGGGAAGTCGGTATTTCATTACAACTAGTCTCTTGAGTCCTAGGCGCCATAGGCGTGCTATCAAAACCTCAGGAGAGCTGTAGCTGCTGAATGCTCAGATTCTGCCACCAGTAAAGTAGTAGGTACTAAATTGGCTTAGAATGAGGACAGAACCTGAGAAAATACATCATGGGCTGAGGCTGAAGGGAGCGTGTGACTGGCTCTTTATAGACTGTGCTGTCTCAGATAAAAAGGGGTAACATATTGCATCAGAGTGACTTATGATCCTGTTTAGAAAAGAAAAAAACAGGCTGGAGACCTGTAGTATCTGGCATGGCCTCTTGTGACATATTGTACATGAGACATGGGTCTACATGTGCTTTGTAGAGGTGGTCCGGGCTGTAAAGCGCCCTGTATGTATTGCAGCAGCGAGGGACACGTCACTTTGCTGCTAAATTAAGTCCAGAGCAGGAGATATAACCTCAGTGGAATAAATGGCTTCAATGAGGTAATGAAGACCCTGGGGGATAGATGGATCTTGCCTCAATCCTGCGTTTTTTTTCAATCCTGTGCCTCTGAGTGTGTACATTTAATTGTGTATATTTGTGCATGCATGTATTGCACAGTTGTGGTCATGCGTATTTGTGTGTGTGTGTGCACTCGCATGTTTGTTTGTTTTTTTTGTGTGCGTGTGTGTGTGTGTGTGTGTGTGTGTGTGTGTGTGTGTGTGCTCTGTCTTAGTCAGTTTATTTGCTTCTGATGAAGAGGCCATATAATGTTATTTAGAGGGCTCAGGCAGCCTCAATTTAACAGTAGAGATCTATAGCGTGTCTCATTGTAAGTGCAATTAGCAGAGAGAGGATTCTTGACCAGACTAAAGTGCACTTAATGAAACACCCAAGACCCTCTTCAATAAACTAGTGATTTTTTTTCCTGCTATTGTGGCACTTCTGCAAGGCAGCTGCAAGGTGACAGATTATTCAATAGAGAACAATGTTTTAGAAGATTTCTTAAAGACTCCAATAGCACTATCTTGATACACACAGTTTGTCCCTTATATGTTGTATTCCCCCGACTGTCTGTTTTCTCTTGCCTGCACTGCTATGCTGCCTATTTTATCATGAACATCTTTCTCTCTCTTTCTCTCAGTCGCTCTCATCCCACTAGATTACTAAATTAAAAATCTTTAAGCAGCCAAAAGAATCAGCATGACTTAAATGATGAGGTGGGTGATATTCTATTTTTTCCTCATTGGCAGTAAATCTAATGAAAAAGTCCAAAATAATGTTTGTGTAGCCAAAGCTTGTGACATGGACCTCCATTGTTGTTTGAAAAACTATAAAAACCATATAGCCACATGGTTGCACTGTGTGATGCGATGAATTTATTTTCAGTCAGTCTCAAAATAACCCTCCTGCTGCCGTCAATACTCACAGGGCCACCAAATGTGTGTTAATCCACAGCTGAAAATAGTCCTCAACAAATGCTCTATTTACTATCGTTTGTGTGGTGTTTGATAAAAACTTTAGTTCCCATTATGTTTTTGGAAATTGCAGATTAACAAATGAAACTATTAGCTGTTTTTTGGGTTTTTTTTTTAAGTTTGAGTTTAGGAACAAATGGTGCTGGTGCTGAGAGCCATAGACAATGTCAAAATGTTGGAAAGTACTGAGAAATGTAATAAGTCCTCATTCAGATACATTTCAACGCGAAGTGAAAAAAAGAAGCCCCCTTATTCATTTAAATCTGTGAACTTCAATGACAGGTGGGTGCCAGACTGTATGAAAATAATCAACGTAGTTACCGTGACATCACATATTGGTTTGTGGATTCTCATTTTCAAGCCTCGAGTTGGGCATTTTTGCAGTAGCAGTTTTGGTTTTTTTGGAGCTGAAAGTGACCCTATTCATAACCCAATGTACCAAAAAAATCATACACTGTACAGCTGTCAAAGAGGGAAATTAGCTATAGAGACCAAAATAGTTTTTTGTGCCAGGCTGTAAACATGTTTATTTCTGTTGTAAAGAGGGGCATTTTTTACATGGAGTTTATGCTATAGATGTAATAAGAAAACCTTGACACAACATGGAGGCGGGGCCCCGTTCATTCATATGACAACTGCTCAGTAGCGCATGAAGCAAAAAAAAAAAAAGCTCTATTTCCACAGTCTGAAAGTACCCAGATCTTCCTCATCACCAGGTCCATAGACCATGCACACTGTGCCTGCTGTAACTTCCACCAGAGAAGCGCCTGACTTCCAGTTTAGCACTTTGCTAGCTTCAATACTGATTAAATAATTTAATCTAAAGGCTCTTTTAGACTTTACAAATATTATATAACCTAATGGATTAAATCGTGGTAATGAAATGAGACATTTTGCCAAGGTTTTGACACTGAATGTAAGTCAAGTCTTTCTGGGCCCAATGCCATCGTGTGACAGACCCGGACAGTGTACTGCCACTCCTGGCGCACTTCCCGGGAGCTTGGTCTGTGTGGATTAACTCGCTATGGAGCCAGCCTCAAGTGGTTACTCAAGGAACTGCAGGTTTTTGGCACCTCCCCGTTGGCTTTGACTTTGCTGCTTGGTGCCCGCACATAGGGCTCAAACAAGAAAACACAAGGTCGTACAGCAAGGAAACGTTTTGCTGGACTGTAAAGCAAAGTCATCTGTGCAAAGATAAAGTGACTGCAGCCATAATAATTTACTTGAGTTGTAAAATCCTGTCTTCAGAGTATTATGAATCACTGTGTAGTGTTTTGATTTGAGCCTTTGTAACTCAAGGATCTGTTACTCAGATCTGTCTGGGTCATATTTCAGGGCTGTTTCTAGTCTGAACACCTGCTTACACATTGTACAGTTCAGTGTTTTTCTAGGATGCGTTGATGATGAAAAAGGTAAAGCACAAAATATAGAATAACACCACTGAAAATGTGACTTGATATTCAACAGCAGTGTGGCATATTTTTATGCAATTCTCACCATAACCGTGTAGTAGAGAGTTAGTATACTTTGCGGCAGTTGACTTTGTGAGAGTGAATTGAATAATTACACAGGATGTAAATAGAACTTGTGTTGACTTCCTCCGCCCCTGCAGGGGAGTGATTATAGCAGCATGATGTCTGATTACCTGACTGAACACAACGTCACACAGCTCTGACAGATCAGAACGTTATCATTCCTCCAAAACATCTCTAGTTTTTTGGTGCGGAGGATTTTTGACATAGGACTGCAGGCTGTGGACTCACAAGCAGTATTTTGATTCTTTATTGAGTAATAGTAAACAGCGAGGGCGTAACTCTCTTCATCTTTGAGTCAATTTTATCACAGCTACAGATATGACAGAATGATTAGAACTCAGATACTGTCCTTGAAAAAGTGAACAGCATGTTAATGTACAAACAGTGCCGTACCAAGTACACTTGGCTCTCTAGGCCAGCTCCTTTTCAAAATCTGATGTTTGAAAAACCCTGTGCAAGAAGGGCAAGTTTTTTTTTTGTTATTAAAGGTCCTTGAAAAGTCATTGAAAAGTTTTGAAATTCTGTCTATGGAAATGTGTGGGAACCTTGTAAAGTGCATTGCTAGGACTAGAGGTGGTACCCCAAGTACAGACTGACTGTTACCATTAGATCTTTGTCTCTGAGCGACTGCCTGTGTCGTCTACGGGAAGATCCGCCTCTCTGCATTAAGTCATTTTCTTTTTCTCTGCTTATATTCGAGGCCCCTCTAGACACCAATACGTGTTAGACAGTTGCTGATTTGCTGCTGTGATGCTTAGGTTATTTTAGGTTAGGTGTTTTCAGAGGGGCTCTTCGGTTTGACAGATGTCCAGTATGTAGACCACACACACCATTAAACGCTAGTATTATTCTGAGTCATGTGCTAACATTAGACAATGGCCTTATTTTGTCACTTGTTTACTAGTATTAAATAAATAACAGAAATAGTTGGAGTCTTGTATTCATAAAGCATTTGTCATAGGAAACACATTGGGTGTAGACTCTAGTTAGTAAAGTAGTAGCAGTAGAGTCTAATTAGTAAAATTAAGTACATTTTTAAAAAAAATTATAGATGAGATATTGGAGCTGTGACAGAAATGTCAAACATTGTCACCTGCTGTGGCATCTCTCCAGGGGATAAAGGAAAAAAACACACTCAACTCCAAAAGATTTTTCTTATACCTTGTCAGATCATGTCATACTTTTATAGTGTTAAAATGCCTTTTATTTATTATATTATTAAAGTATGCTGTTTAGTATGATTTCTTTATTTAAAAATCACGTCTGATGTTAGTGTGTGCTTTCGAGGAGATAACAAAAGTACCACTCTTACCTGTAACTGACCACCCACTGAATGTGAATGGGCTCTGTAATAGATATGCCTGTCAGCTTATGTTATCCACAATGCCTTTCAAATGCTATACGGTGCAGCCCACCATATCAAGTCTCCGGGGATATAGAAGGGGCCTGATAGCGTGGCAGTTTCAGTTTAAATGTCTCCCAGCCTGCTGCTGGGAGCCTATAAACACTAGTAATTCCTGGCAATACTCATGAAAAAACAAAACATCTGACTGTTAAAGTCCATGCACATTCATTACTGTGAGAGACCAGTTGATTAAGGCACGCGGTCCATGGCTTGATTGATTGTGTGGAATCTTTATTGGCAGATTGGAAGTCCCTGAGTGTGAGCGTGCGCAGTTGCGTGTGACAAGCAGCTCTGGTTATTCTATTGGTGGCTTGTGCCATTTGACAAACTTCAGTGATCAATGCGCTTTGTAAATTTGAAGTGTGATATGACTTGTGCCGTCTTGCATTATTTTCAAAGATTTTTTTTCTAATAGTTTCCCTCCGGTGTCCCTCTCAGTAGATTCATCAGCCCTTTAGCAGAATTTCCCTTTTTTCCCTCAGCACGCTCTGGATTCAGATCATTTCCTTCTTCCTCACTTAGTTTTTTCTTCAGATTTCTTTAACCTCCTCCCCACCCTTGACTCCTCTTTTATCATCCTGTGCTAATCATGTCCTCTTTTCATCTTTCCCTCCTCAGCTGTATTGCCCTTCCACACCTCCTTTCCCTCACTCCCTCCCTCCTCTGGGTTTCTTATTGCTGTTCCTTCCTCCACCTCCATCTCTTTTGTGTATGTCTCTATTTATTCTCTCCCTCACCCCACTCTTCTCTCCTCTTCTCTTCTCTCTGCTGCCTTCCTCCCACTCATTTCCTCCTCCTCCTCCTCCTTCTCTCTCTCTCTTTCTCTTTTTTCTCTCTCTCCCTATCTGCTCCTCTGTGGCGCCCCCATGGAAAATTCAACTCGTTTACAACTGTGCACCTGCAATTAAGCCTGACAAACCTCTGCTAATTAGACCTTTTAGACAAACTGTTTTTTTATGTGGAGATCACGTTTCCTGCTCTTCTGATTTTCTATACCAGCCTCTTTCTCTTTTTGCTCGTCCTATTTCACAGATTACTCCTCACTGTTTTCTACCTCTGTTGGATTTCCTCCCAACTTCTCTCTTCGTTTTGTTTGGACTTGGTGCTGACTGGAGCGGCTCCTCAACACACTGGGCGCTTGATAAATAAAAGATTAGCAAAGGTGTTGTGCGAGCGAAGAAGAGAAGCAAGCGTTTTTACCCTGCCCTTCATTTATTCCTCTCTGAAAGTGCTCCTCCGTGCTTAATTTAGAATATGAGCATGAACATATACTCATTAAGATTCCACGTCTTTATCTATGCAGAAAATATGCCCAAATTTGTACCCCCCCCAGTACACTCACACAAATACACACACACAGTAAGAAACCACAATTTTCACATCAGGCTATGACTAATTGTGTTTCCCCTGCCTGTCACCTCCCTCTGTTACATGTTTCACTCCGCCTCTCTTCTTCTCTCTGCTCCCTTGTTCACTGTCACACTTCTTGCATTATTTTCAAAGATTTTTTTTCTAATAGTTTCCCTCCGGTGTCCCTCTCAGTAGATTCATCAGCCCTTTAGCAGAATTTCCCTTTTTTCCCTCAGCACGCTCTGGATTCAGATCATTTCCTTCTTCCTCACTTAGTTTTTTCTTCAGATTTCTTTAACCTCCTCCCCACCCTTGACTCCTCTTTTATCATCCTGTGCTAATCATGTCCTCTTTTCATCTTTCCCTCCTCAGCTGTATTGCCCTTCCACACCTCCTTTCCCTCACTCCCTCCCTCCTCTGGGTTTCTTATTGCTGTTCCTTCCTCCACCTCCATCTCTTTTGTGTATGTCTCTATTTATTCTCTCCCTCGCCCCACTCTTCTCTCCTCTTCTCTTCTCTCTGCTGCCTTCCTCCCACTCATTTCCTCCTCCTCCTCCTTCTCTCTCTCTCTTTCTCTTTTTTCTCTCTCTCTCTCTCTCCCTATCTGCTCCTCTGTGGCGCCCCCATGGAAAATTCAACTCGTTTACAACTGTGCACCTGCAATTAAGCCTGACAAACCTCTGCTAATTAGACCTTTTAGACAAACTGTTTTTTTATGTGGAGATCACGTTTTCTGCTCTTCTGATTTTCTATACCAGCCTCTTTCTCTTTTTGCTCGCCCTATTTCACACATTACTCCTCACTGTTTTCTACCTCTGTTGGATTTCCTCCCAACTTCTCTCTTCGTTTTGTTTGGACTTGGTGCTGACTGGAGCGGCTCCTCAACACACTGGGCGCTTGATAAATAAAAGATTAGCAAAGGTGTTGTGCGAGCGAAGAAGAGAAGCAAGCCTTTTTACCCTGCCCTTCATTTATTCCTCTCTGAAAGTGCTCCTCCGTGCTTAATTTAGAATATGAGCATGAACATATACTCATTAAGATTCCACGTCTTTATCTATGCAGAAAATATGCCCAAATTTGTACCCCCCCCAGTACACTCACACAAATACACACACACAGTAAGAAACCACAATTTTCACATCAGGCTATGACTAATTGTGTTTCCCCTGCCTGTCACCTCCCTCTGCTTACATGTTTCACTTCGCCTCTCTTCTTCTCTCTCTCTTTTTTCCTTGAACATTTCTCCAGTGCTCTTTGTACAGCTGCTAATAGAGGAGCAGTAAATAATAGCAATAATAGTAAATAATAGGTCTGCAGCTGACTTCAAAGAGCAGCGAAGGGATCTCAGAGGGTTGGAGGGAGCAACTGAAAGAATACATGTTTGGAGGGTAAAAGGGAGAAAAGCTATGAACATAGTGTGGGAGGGAGAGAGAGGGGGAGAGACAAAAAAGAGAGAGAGAGAGAGAGAGACACTCAGTCGAGCCCAGTCTGAGTGTCTAATGGTCACTTAGCCTGGCAGCTAGTCCATGAAGCTGTGAGGCTGTCAATCTGTCAAAATGCACCCAGTGCTGTCCCGACTCTCTCAAACACACACACACACACACACACACACACACACAGAGTTCTCCATCTCCTTCCTGCTCCGTCTTTGATGTGTGCCACAGGGTTCCTCCAAGGAAGTCACAGCACAGTATAATGGATGTGGCGTCGTCACTTGATGCTCTGTGAGAGCTCACAGGCCTCTCAGTGTGCGGTTTGATACCTTGCTATCTGGGTCACTTGGTTCAGCAATTAAAGGGTTGAGTCATCTGTGATTCTTAAGGTCCTGACCAATACGGGGAAATGCTCGTTATTAACGTCATCCATAACTTGGAGCCAACAGCAGTGGTATAATTGCAGAATATTTTTTTTTTTTCAGTAAGTGAAATGTGTTCTGCCCAATGTGGACGAAAAGAACAAATTATATATATTACATACATATACATTTAATAATTTAGAAAGCTCTGATTATCAGAAGGAGATTGATTTAATATAGTTCAACTATTTCAATCATTTCTTTTTCATCTAATAAAATTAGCTCTTACTTTTGTGGGGTTTTTTTCATATTTTGCCCACTTAGACAATTGCAGGTAGTGTATTTTGCTGCTACTGAAATAAATGAATATCCTCAACAGATGCTCATCTCTTTGGTAACAACTATTCCTCTCAATATGACCAAATGGCAGCTAATACAGAATGAAAAATGGAAAGGTATGCTCCATTTCTTTTTGTGTTAGTGGAGTGTCTCCACAGTCGCTCTGCATTTTAGATGAAGCAGATGAGAATTTAACTGGCTAGAGAGGTGTAAAATAACACAACTGTATCTTCCATGTGTGTAGTGGATTCTTGAGGCTCATATCAATATTAATATTTAAGAGTTTGAATAAATCTAGAATAATTTATCAGCCCATATTAGTTTTTTTAATGTAACAAATAGCATGAACAAACTTTTTTTTATAAGGATCCCTTAAATTTGGTTGTTAAATTGAAATAATATTTTTAATGAATTGAAGGTTTTGTATGTGACATTCAGAACATTTATGCATTTATATAGTAACAAACCACTATTTGATATGTAAAGATATAATAGGGTAATGGCGTCTACAGCAGAGCATGACGTTATGCTGACTTTGTGTGTAATGTAATCCGAGCCTCCCTTACTCCCTTCTTTTCCACCAACATGGAATGGGTTTCATCCCGGATTCAGCACCTTATTTTGAAGTATTCGGTTTTTGGTTTCCTGTTGGAACAAAAACAAGCAGGTTTTCCTTGACCTGACATGCGAACGGTGACAAAGTCATACTCTACAGGTTGAAAAGAGAGGATGGGGAAGGCAACAGTAGAGACCTTAAGTGAGAAATCGTCTGAAATAAGAGTTGGCAGTGGTCTGATCAATAGTTGCTCCATGCTTGTTTTTGGATGAAAACAAATATCTATAACAGAAAAAAACCTCGCAGGTAATCAATGCCATCTGCCATCTTGCTACAAGTCTTTACTTCCATTGTGTATTGTGCAACACCCTCTGTTGACGACGCATCCTTGAATAGTGTTTCCGTTCAAAGTTGGTGATAGTGCCAAGGTTTTAAGAATCCTGAACAGAACCGGTTCAAGAACCAGAGATAAATGGATGGAAAAGTGGTAAATGTGGATTGTTGTGGTAGGCTGGTGCACGCATGCATGTTACTCCATGTGTGTATCCCACTGGCTAGCTAATTGCTGCTGCTTTTCAGTGTGTTCAAAAACTGGTTACCGCTGACACTGGGATAGCATCGATGCTGAAGGGTAATGTCCACCCTGGTTAACACCATTAGCTGTGTCAGCACAGCTGCTGTTGTTAAGTGCCGTTTATGCTGGCTCAGCCACCACCATGTTGAGCACCATGTCCAGCCAACTCATATGCTCTGAATTTCACTCAGAGACCTTTTAAGCTGTTGAATTGTGACAAACATCTGTATTAAGCAGGACTTTTATAATTCTATTACAATTAAGCTGCCTTTTGGTGGACACACTGTATAATGGTGATACTGTTTATAAGTCATGACTAACACATCTTTGGCATTTCTGTACTGGAGTTCCTTGTTGTTTATCAGCCAACATATCATATATGGACATGTATCTGATTTGCTAATGTTGGCAGATGTAGATGGACCCAATAAGTTTAAAAGCTGAATCCATATTTTTATACTATGTCTTGTTTATCGTCTCTCTCCCTCTCTCCCTCTTTGCCTCTAGGGACGGCGTTTACACTCCTTCACAATGCTTGTCAGCCTCCGCCCCTCTCCCTCCCGTCTTCAGGACAAGCCTCTCGTCTCCCCCTCCTCCTCGCCCCATCTTCCTCCTCCTCCTCCTCCTCCTCCTCCTCCGGACCAGTCCTCTCATCACCCTCACTGTCAGCCTCGGCTGACCCTGCCCTTCCTCTCCTTATCCCTCTCTCTGCTCCTGCTCTCCGTACTCCTCTTGCCTGTTTGCGAGTCTCGCAGGGGTGGAGGTCCAGGTTCAGGGCCTGGAGGTTCCCCAGGGGGACAAGGTGGCCAGAGGGGAGGCGGCCAGAGGGGCGTTGCCATCCCTCCTCAGTACTCCCCTGCCCTGCCGGCTCTTCCCCCAATCAATCCCAAACTGATCAACTCACTCAGTATAGCTGTCATCCTGGTGGGCAACTCTAGTGAAGTAACCCTGGGGGTGGGACTTGAGAAAGAGGACTTCCTTCACATCCCGTACCCTCCCAAAGTTGAGGTAGTCACCATGAATGAGACTGATCCAAAGAGTATCATCAATCGGATCTGCGCACAAATGACGAGGAACTCTCTGCAAGGCGTTGTGTTCGGTGATGACACAGACCAGGAGGCCATCGCTCAGATCCTGGACTTCATCTCGGCCCAGACACACATCCCCATCCTGGGCATCAGGGGAGGCTCCGCCATGGTCATGGCTGCCAAGGTAGGGAAAGTGTTCATCAATAATTTGATTGCACTTCACAATCATTAAGGCCAAATGTTGATAGTAAATAGTGAAGCGACAATAGTCATCTTTAAATCTAAACAGGTATGTCTGAGACACGTTGTTGCTTTTTCATCCAGCATTAATTACAATAATGTTTCTTGGATATGATTTTTATATTGGATCATTTAAAAAACACTTAGCATTGAGAATAAAACACCTGAGTGGGATTAAATTTAACAGCCACCTTCAAGAACCTGCAAAATCATGTTAACTGCAACAGTTTTAAACAAGATTTATTGACAATAGCGAATAACTGGATCATTTATCTCAAAGATAATCGACTTATTTTTGGATGACTCATTCATAAAAGTCATAATGGTTTTATTTAGGATATTTAGTATGAGGTGATTCTTTGATACGTTTAAGAAAATAAGGACACGGAGAGAAAAATAGAGAAGTTTCTTTCACTTTCACACTTTTTCAAAGATGCATCAGCCTCCCACCTCTCAGTGCTGCTTCTCATTCTAAACCAGCCTCTCTGCTGATTGAGTTTGCTGATAATTGACATCCTCTGTGAGCCTGACGTCATGTTGAATCTTCTGTCAGTGGGTCGCCTCAACTCTGAAAGGACTCACAGCGTGAAACAAAAGAGTACATAACAAGTTAAAAAAAAACACATCATTGTGGAATCGGGATACGAGAGATTTGGCACAAACCAGGCCGCACGAGCAGGATCTGTGATCCAGAAACGGAACAATGGCTTTGAAATGTATCCTTAAATAATGTTGTTAATAGGCTTAGCCATGTTTAAGTCCCTCACAGAGGAATGACAGAATCCATACGACGCTGAGGTTGGGTTTTTATTAGATTTTTGATGCAGCCTGCCTCTTGGAGAAAATGGGACGTGCAATAGAGATTCTCTGCAGTTGTCTTTTGGTATGAGTCATTGCATCGGTTACATAGTGTGCGTTTGGTTTGCAAGGTATATTTAGTTTAATTGATACAGGTGAGGCCAAAAATATGAAAGTTCATTCTTGACTTTGACCTTTAGCAAATTAAATCTTATTATTTTTTTAAATGGTATTAGTTTGTCCAGAGCTTGTAGCCACATCTCCTGGTCTTTGCCTACAGATGGAATTCAGTACAACTAAATGTGGTTGATTAGGCTGCTTTTGAAATAACTGATGGCATTGTATGTTTCTTCAAACCACAGATACGTTGCATTTGTATGTTATTATGTAGCCTTTACGTTGAAAACCTTATGTTTCTTTACGTTTTAACAACTCTGTGTTTAACATGTGGTTATGTTTAGGCACAAAAACCACTTGGCTCTGGTAGAAGTTAGGCCGTTGCTTAGGTGACACACCATGTCATAATCCATACAAGCTCCTGATCACAAAGTCAGCTCATATAGTACGTCAGTTTAGAAACCCTGATATGATACATAAAGAAATGTACAAATGTAACCCCTTTTGTACTTTGAGTAAAGGTTTTTTTTTGACAAAGATTCTCTGGAACTAGACAGTGGTGAAGAGATAGAAAAGGTGTTTCTCCAATGTCTTTAACTCCAAACTAAAACACATTGATAAAAAATTTCAGCAATTTAGAAAAGAGTACAAAGCAATTCAAGATCTGAAAAGCTTGATTTTCTTCTACATAAATGTGTCTGTGGCTCATAAATAAATGAAAAAACACAGTGAAAACACATTGGATAAAAAAATGGAGTAAATGTTGCTGTGCAAGAAGAAGCAAAGTGCATTGGTGTTTTGTCAGCGTGCATGTTTATAATGTAACTGACAGCTAGAATGTAAAATTGTCCTGGAAAAAAAACTAGAAAAATGTAGAAACTGTAGAAGTGAACTACTGACTCTCAACAAGAAAATCCTAAATAATTTGTCACAAAGCACAAACTCCTGGCTTTGTATAATATGGTAGGGCTGTCTGCTCTCATTATGTTGGTCATTGTCAGCTATTACTACTTTGTCTAGTCATGATGTTACAAAGGATTTTGTGTAGTCATGAGACGGGTATTATTTCATAAATGCATCTTCATTCAAGCATAACCTAGTACAAGGTAGAAAGTTAATTCTCAGACCACAGTTACCTGATCTGATTTGATTTTGGAAGGCCTTGCTGCATAAATCTGTCTGATAATTAGAGGGAGTGACATCTTGAAATTACTGTATTTAAAGCTTTTACATTAATGCCATTCCTGTGTAACGTGAAGTCACGTATCTTAACAAACATGTTTAGTAACGTCATTATCAGCCAACTGAGTGCCCTAATTAGAAAAAGTGGTTATGTTTGATAAATTGCAGTGATTATGGCAGATAATAAGCAACTTCCCTGAGAACAGACTGCTATAATCTGGAAATCTGATCTACCACCTTTACTTTAACATTTAAATCAAGGCTGTCTCTCAATTCTCGAATGAAGAAATAATCAAATAAAAGCTCTAATTCAAAGAGAATTACGTTAATGTCCCCACAGCAAGGCGATCCGTCCAATGGTCTGTAAAACCCATGGGGCCTTTTCTTCATCTCGTCTGTAAAAGACTGTTGCATATGAAAATCCAACAGAGAAGAAAGAATTAGAAGTAGAGTTGTTAGAAACGAACAATGGAGTGATAATACTGTAGAGATAAAGAAGGAGAGAATAAACAAGTGAGGGGGGGGGTGAAGGTTATGAAATAATACAACTTGTGTGGGCGTGAAGGAGGAAGAGGATTTTGCTCAACATATAATTACCACATTTTACCGCTGACAGAGAGACAGAGGGCACAAACTGAGAGTGACAGGAGGGAAAGTGTAGGTAAGAGCGTCGCAAGCGCTGCTGAGGGAATACAACACGTAAGAGAAAGATGTATGTGGAGGGGGAGGTGGCCTGCATTTCACATCATTTAATGGTTAACAGTTTTGGAGAAAAACCTGGTACTTGTGATTTCCATTCACTTGGATTGTTCCTCTTAAACCTTTATTCTTACATGTTCTCTTTCACACACATAGGTAGAGGGAGGGGTCGCATGCGGTGCAAAGGGTTGGCATGGCAACCACATGCTTATATATTTCTACATACTGTATTAAAGCAGTCATAGAGGGAGAAAGAAAAGGAAAGATTATTTCTTAGCATGACAAAAGCACTGGTACAGGGTTGGACACCATAGCCATGGAGTGGTGGGGGTTGAGGTGAGGTTTTGAATAGATGAATAATGAATTTAAAGCGTAGAAACAGGTAGAAACACAGGGACAGAGGATCAAGGGTGGTGAGGCTGAGAGTGAAGGATGGTTGATGTGAACTGCATTTTACTGTGTTGAAGTAGTGTGCTTTTAATGCCACTGTAGCTGTGTCTTTTTGTTTTTATTTTTTAACATTCTTAGTCACACAATAAAAAAAACAAACACCCTGCATCCTAACATCCGTACGCATAAAAAAAGTAAGTAAGTAAGTAAAACAGCAATTTTGACAATTAAAAACAGCAATTTTGACAATTAAATTAGTTTAAGCAACGATTTTAAGGCAAAAAAACCCAACAAAATGAAAACACCAAAATGAAATGCAAATATTGTTTTTTTAAGTCTGTTTGGATTTCGGACTCTTGGTCAGATACAAAAAGGGTTTTTAAGACTTCGTTTTAGGCTCTGAATGACATTTTAGAGAACACACAATAATGGAAGACTTTGCAAATTATTTGAAATTAATAAATACAATATACAAAACACAACGAGGTGGAAGAAAATAGGAGAAAAAAAGATACTTCATGACAAGCAATCTTATGTCATTGTCAAATTACAAGTCATCCCATAGAACTCAGTATTTCATTTCACACAAGGGCCCACTGTCCTGTCTCCACCAAAGACTGTGTGAGCACTTTGTGAGAAAATTCAAACAAAACAAGACAAGACTCAGTCTGTGTATAACCAGTACTGTGTTTGCAGAAACTGGATTCAGATACCAACTCAAGAAGAAACACAAAGACCATCAATTATATAAGATAGACTGTATATCCCTACACAGACACATTTAGCACGACGCAGGATTTTAGTATCAAACATTATAGCATATTACATTGGTCTATTACTACCATAGTTTTTCAACAGAAAATGTATCAAAAACAATTTTCATTTTTAAAAAAAAATAATATTTTTTTAAGCTTCTTTTTTTTAAGCAAAAATGCCCCTTTCTCTGATTCCAGCTTTTCTAATGGAGGACTTTGCTGTGTTTTTCTCTGTTTTATAACATCTTAAAGTGAATATCTTTTGGTTGTATTAATTCTATTTAAAAAAGGTAGATATTAAGATATTAAGGCTCTTGGAAAGTGTAATGGCTGTTTTTCCACTATTTACCACCCAATTAATTGAAAAATATTTGTTAGATAACTCAATAAGGACTAACCTTCCTTAAAATTACAGACTGCTTATTTTGGTGAATAACCTGAAATAGCAGTTTCTGGATTGTGGGTGAGTTTTTTTTTAGGACATTACCTCTGACCAGACCAACTGTTCTGGTTAATGGGATAAAGCCAAAGCTGGTGATCACACAAGACATAGTCTGTCATTGCCAGAACCTCTCAGTAAGTATTTTTTTTCATTTCCAGTGGGGGTTATTAAAGGGCACAGACCAAAGTGTCTCTATCGCAAATAGACTTACAACCAATAAGAGTTACTAAACATATGACGTAGTGCTGAATGAGACATGCAATGTGGGGCAGTGCTGGCTCCATTTTCAAAAGGAAGAAACTGTCTTAAATTACAGCTAAACTGTACACTTAAAAGTGTTTCTGAAAACATCTGAGGCAAGAAATAGGTAATGCAGTAACCAAGTTTTGATTCATATATGATCAGCACTGCTTGGTCTGACAGTGTGATCTTGGTTTTATGAGCCTTGTGTGTTGCACAGGATGTGTCAACATGCCCCGTAATAGATGAAAGGTTGTGACTGGCATGTGGCCGGGTGGAAATCTGTTTGAATGGGAGGGGCACCAGACACATCTGCCAGAGAAAATAAATTATCAGCTCACAGATTTGGCTGGATCCCAGGCTACATAAGACCTGTACCTTAAGACAAATATTATATGTAATTTTATCCGAGAAAAAAAGCCCATGAGCCAGTTTCGACTGAATGAACTGAGGTCTTGCAGTAACTCCAGTAACTATCTCTATGCATTGATCAGGGTTTTTTATGCCAATGTCTTCTTAGCTAGGGACGAGCTTGGTGGACAAAAAAAACATGCATTCTATTTTGAGTAAAGTAGCCAGAAAGACTGAGGAGAGTGGAAATATGTGACAGACAGATGGAGATACAAACTGCTGCGTGGATGAGGTGGAACATGAAGCTTATAGAGTCGTGGCAGCGAGCTCCATGAACATGCTGTGTGTGCGTACATCTGCTGTGGCACAGCAAGTGAGTGAATGATTTTCCAGCATCAATAACTCAATTCCCTTCAGGTTGCCAAGTCCATTCCTTATCAGTCCACAATAAGGTCTGATCTATTGTGTTCCAAATCCTCCTGAAGTCCTTCTATGTAGGGCAAACCACTTGATTTCACCATATCCTGTCGCTGAGCAATTTGATTTCCGACAATGAACACGTGTGTCCTTTTTATGGCATTTGATCTTTAAACCGCATTATTCCACATACTTCACAGTCTCAGTGGAAATGGTGCGCCCAAATAAACCTGCCTGATACCCCGCAGCACTCCTGGCTTTATTTTCCTTTCCAGTAGCCCATTATAATGAATCAGTGACAGATGCAGGTAGGTCCATTATGCACCAAACAATTTGCACGCTTCCATTTAGCCATTAATTCACTCCGTGCCATGTGTTGGTATTGGCATAATAGGACGACAGAGTTGGCCCCGGCCCGCACTCAACTCTGGCTCTTGAGACTAATGAGGTCTTCCAGATCTATTGTCGGGACTTCAGCTGTGCCTGCTTTTGTGCATGTGTGTGTGTGCACGTGTGTGGACACGTAGAGCATGCTGGTGTTCAATGATAATAACCCCTTTGCCTGTGTTTTGGGAGATTATAGCTGTTGTTTTCACTGCAAATGAGCTACTGAGAGGCGCACAGCATCCTGATACCATTTCTCATAAACTGTCCCGTCTCCTTAAAGTTGATTTTTTTTCCAGAGGATTTTTGCTTTCCATTCAACACTTCCTGTAAGTCCTCAGCATGCAGGAGGCTAAAGGGATAGTTCAGAGTTCTGAAGTGGGGCTGTATGGGTTACTTATTCATACACAGTATATTACACAGTATATACATTCAGTAAATGCCAGTCGACACACCCCTGTTTTGGAGAAGCAGGCTGGAGTCTGGCATAGAAGCTACAGTTTACTGTGGTGGATGGAGGTCAGCAGCAAAATATGTTTTACCAACTAAAAGGTCCCTCATACAAAAAAAATCAATATCAGTTTATGTGTATGCTATATTTAGAATATTTTCACTGCTTTACCGTAATGTCAGACAGTGATTTCCATAAAAAATAAAGCCATTATATCGCTCTCTTCAAAGCCAGACTCCATTGAGAAAAACAGTGATTTAACATTGCTGGACGCAGGAGCTGCTGGTCTACTGCTCTCTCAAATACTTTTTCTGTTTGTGTTATTGTGTGACTTTGGTGTTTAAAAGGGTTCGTTCGCATTTGCACTCGTTACACAATAACACAAACTAATTAACTGACTGAAGCAGCAGTAAACTAGCAGCTCCTGTGTTCAGCAAGCTGAAATGACTGTTTTTGTCAATGGAGTCTGGTGGCTTTGACGAGAGTAAAGATGGGGAATGTAAGCCGTCAACAGCTTCCCTGTCAAAATGGGCTGTCTGACGGAAAGGTAAAGCTGTGAAAATACAATTGCATACAGTTGAACTGATATAGATTTTTTTAGGTGGCTGAAATACTTTTTGCTGCTGCCCTCCTCAACAGCAGAACGTTGATGAGCTTCTATGTCCGTCTCCAGCCTGCTTCTCCAAACTGGGGACATGATGACCACATTAGCTGTATGTAATACAATCACTACACTAAGTACTCAAAAACTCATGGATGAACGGGTCACTGCGACATGGCTCCCTTGTGGTATGAGCTCTCCAATCAAAGGAAAGGCAAAAAACTGCGTGTAACTACAAACTGCTTTGCATTTCATCAGAAAAGTAGCAGCACCGTCTGTCAGTGAAAACCGATTCACCACGCCTTATTGATTGATTACTACAATTATACACCCTCTCCATCTTTAGATAGGCATCATTTAAATAGAAGTGTGCGAGGCCTTCTTGTAAGACAGACATGACTGTGAAAGTAAATTATTTTGGGGACTTGTTTGGCCACTTAGACCGACATTATTTGACATTAACCAGACTAGCTGGTAGCTGGGTCCCTGCTAATCTGACGCAGCTGACACGATTGTTTGAGCCAAGGGTGCACTCTATTTTCTCATCCTATTGTTCTCATTCCCATTTTGTGGTTTATGAGTCCCCTCGTTTCATCCTGCATGCACCATGTATCCCATTATCCCTGGTTGTACATGAGGGGATAATGGACTGCCTCCGTAATGCCCCTTTTGCAATTAGGAGCAATCCCAAAAGACAAGAGAATTACAATAATAAACTGCACATGTGCATATTGCACCTCATGAAGCTATTATCTGATATTATTCTTTAGTACGCTGTCAAACTCAATCTTAAATCCTGTTTAGACAGGATTAGTTTTCAAGAGAACGTGTGGAACGTGAAAAGCTAATTTGCGAAGGACACCTCTGTGATCAGTCTCAGAAATTACATTGGCGGGAGAGTCTGCTGCGTTTGTGCGTTGTCACTGCAACAAAACGGCTCCATATGTCAAATGTAACTTCCACAGCTGATGCTGATACACTTCAACAGCCACAATATAGCTTGTTTACAAGAGCGAAGAAAAAGCCTGAACAAGCTCTTAGTTTGAGCTGGTGGTCCTTCACGTGTTTAAATAACGCAGCAGTTGTTATCAATCTCACAGATTTCATTAATGACAAGAGTACTTTTTTGGGATTATTTTTTGGACATGTTAGGATTACTTTGGAGGCATGAACAGTGAATAAAATGACAGATTTTGAAGGCACTGAAACAACAGACATGCTCCAGTAATGATTACTTTGCTCATCCTCTCCATGTAAAACTAATCCCATCCCATTAGAGCTTTGAACACACTTTCTCTCTCTCTCTCACCTACTCTATCTTTGTGAAATGCTTTGGCAGTCTGAATTTGATTGATGTCCCCATTTTGCTGGCTTTGCTGAACATTTAACCCTTTAAAAGTCCAACAGATGGAGGCTGGAACAGGGAGAAAATCTGCTCTCAAATAAAATTTCTTGTGTCACTCCTGACAGCTAAATGTAAATAATGTATGAGGACATGACCTTCAGTCTCTCAAAGCTAAAATCACAAGAGCTCACACTAATCTGTAATGTCATGAAATGACAAAGCTTTGAAGTGCTCCTCTGTCAATCAATGGAGGCTGTAACAACATCCACGGCTGTGTTCTTGGGATCCGTTTTGTTATTTAGGCACCTACACATATACAGATACTTTTGAAAATGTTTTTATTTTTTATCATCCATTTATGAAAAGAATTCTGTCCAAATGACCTTCGCTTTACAAAATCTCTTTTGCAGCCACTCTCTCTCAACTCTAAACGCTCGCCAGGCCAGGCATCGAGATGAATTGAGTCGAGTAGCGCTGTTCCGTGCTGTGGAAATGCAGAATATGTTAAGATGTAATGTTGTCATTAGACATAGCAGTGCTAACAAAACATAAACAAACTAGTATTTTGCCGTCATTGTTGTTTCTGCATGCTGATTATACAAAGAAACAGTGGGCATGCATTACTTGAGAAAATGATATACTTTCCCAAACTCTCCTTTTTTTCATGGCACAAGTAACCGCACGGGTACAATGTAACCAGAGCTTTGAAAAATCTGCGCCTTAGAAAAATATTTTCAGTGAACTAAAAGTTTCTATGCATGTAGACAGGGCCTTAGTTCATATAGTCATGCTTCCTGGAAATGAATGGTAAATTAAATGGACTTGCACTTGCGTACCATCTTTCCAGTCTTCCTTCCAGTCAAAGTGCATTAACATTACATATCACATTGACACACATGCACATACATCCACACATCAGTGGCCCAGGCTACCATACAAGGTGCCACCTGCTACTCAGCTACACTGATGGAACAGCCATCAGGGGCAATTTGGGGCTCAGTATCTTGGCCACAGACACTTAGACATGCGGACTGGAGGAGCCGGAGATCAAACCACTAATCTGATGATTAGTAGATGACCCATTTTACCTCCTGAGCCACAGCTGTATAAATTACATTCATTTGCAGCAGATCATTTTCAAAGAAATGTTATGTTTATTGCTATTAATACTGCTGTTTGTGATTGTGTTTTTTAAATTCCGTACTTAATTTACATATTTGTCAGTTGTGTCGAATCAAAGAGTGAATGACACGAGCAGACTCACACACAGACACAAGAACACAGACAGACAAACAGAGACTTAACTGTCTTAACAGAGAGAGTGAGACTACATGACCACTGCAGCTTGTTCAAAACTCACATTTTGTTACCACAGAAAGAGTTGTTTACCAAAGAAGGCACTGGTTTCAGCATGGGTTCAAATATTAAGAGTAAAAAAGTTTTTTAAAAAGTTTTAAGAGATGCTCATTTTTAATTAAATCTATCTGCCAAGTTGCAAAATGTTCACTGACAACTTATTTCATTTATTTTCCTCAAAATATGCAGTCATAGCTACTTAAGCATGACTCATGTTACATGGTAATGCTCCGTTGGTAATGGTTACAGAGTAATAATGGTTATGGTGAAAAGAGAGCTTTGATGACCCAACCATCATTTGTACCTTGTTTTGTGTTGTTTTGCTTTTTTTTCTGGTGAGGTGAGGGCTCTGTCACACTTCTGTCTTTGCGCCTGACAGACAAGAGTCACATTCACATGGTAACTAGAACTTCATGATGTGTAAAGAAAAGTTAGGCATCTGAACAGACTCTTAATGTTGTTGTTTTCCTTGTGAGGACAATCCCAGTGGTAAATACATCTAAATTGAATTTGTCTCAAACACATCAACTTGTGAGGAATCTGAAGTAGCTCCACACTGTCATTCTGTGTCACAAAAGTTTAATCTCATTTAATTTGAATAATATGCCATCTTTACCTTACATAATAAGATTAGCTGGCTAATTAGGCCCCATATGCTGGAATGTTAAAGAGGCCAGATAGTTACTGCTGGCAGGGAGAAGGCAAGTACGGCTCCCAAAGCCTTCTGACAACCTGTTGTAACCAAGTGCAATACAGAGAAGTCTCCTGTGATCTCCAAAATTACTCATCCTGTCCACGCACAGCACAGCGGCTGATAAAACGAACTCATTATATGGAGAGAAAGACGAGGGAGAGAAGGAGAAAAGGCAAAAGAAAAGGGAGAGAAGTGCATTTGCGGCCCATTTGAAGGGCACAATTAAAATTTAGAAATTTATCAGGAAATAGTACAGAAAAAAGCTCAATTGTGTGAGTGTGGACTGAGTGCATGGGACAGCGAGGGTGGGACGACATTCATAAACAGTTTGCGGTGCTGTTTCAGAAAACAATGCAATAAGTAAGTGAGAGTGAGGAGAAGGAGGATAGAGGTGGGAAATGGATGAAAGAAAAGGGCGTGATGAGGATGGAGAAGGAGGAATTTTTAGAGCGTGTTTGTGTGTGCGCGAGGGAGTGCAGGAAAGCATGATGAGCAAATCTGTCTGCTCCTGGGAGCACTCTGAAAACAATCTTACTAGCCCGCTCTCAGGGTGCAGCACTGACATAAAACATTTAGTTCCACAGAGTTGTGACCTAAACCTGCTGTACAGTGCTCTCTGCTAGCTGCTGCTGTTGCTGCTGCTAGCTGCTGCTAGCTGCTGCTGCTAGCTGCTGCTGCCGTTGCTGCTGCTGCTGTTGCTGCTGTTGCTGCTGCTGCTGCTGCTGCTGCTGCTGCTGCTGCTGCCGTTGCTGCTGCTGCTGCTGCTGCTGCTGCCGCTGCTGCCGTTGCTGCTGCTGCCGTTGCTGCTGCTGCTGCTGCCGCTGTTGCTGCTGCTGCTGCTGCTGCTGTTGCTGCTGCTGCTGCCGCCGTTGCTGCTGTTGCTGCTGCTGCTGTTGCTGCTGCTGCTGCTGCTGCTGCTGCTGCTGCCGCTGTTGCTGCTGCTGCTGCCGCCGTTGCTGCTGTTGCTGCTGCTGCTGTTGCTGCTGCTAGCTGCTGGTGCACATATTGTGAGGTGAAAGAACTGTATAATGAGCAAGAGTAAAAGTCACTTTTTGTTGCGCTTGACTGTTTAGCTGAGACTTCAACCATAGTGGGAAGTGAAATTACACCTGTGTTTCCTTGAAATAAATTATATATTACTAATATCTTTTCCTAAAAATGTTTTCAAAGAATAAAATTTAATTACTGCATGGATTATGTTAACTGGCACCTTCCAGCGATGGAAGTGATACATTTTAGTTCTGTTTTACTACATATGGTTTCGAAGCCAGCGAGACCTATTGGTATACAAAAAAACACAATACTGATGTTATAACCAGCCTTACTGGTGAGAGTCTTTTATAAAACATGCAGATATAACGCACCGCTGAAACAGAGGATGTCAAGGTGCATGTGTGTGATCACAAACGCTTCTGCTCAGCATGCCAAACAACCAGATGTAGTGACAAGAAAAAGAGGAAGTGGAAGGACTGGGTTTTTAACCTGGGTTACATTAGGCAACAAAAGATTTTGATTAAGGTCAGGGAAAGTTGGTGGTAAATATTAAATGAATCTAAGAGTGTAAAACCATGCTAATGACTCTGTTACGCTGTGCTTAGGCACTGGGGTCCTTGATGCTAACAGCATGTTAACCTGCTTAAAATGATAATGTTTACATGCTGATGTTGGCAGGTGTAATGTTCACATCTTAGCTTAGCATATCAGCATGAACTAATTAGCACTTAACACAATCTACAGGTGATGCTAATGGAAATACTGTTAATTTTGCAGGAATTTGGTCATAAATCAAAGTAATAGACAAACTGAAACTTTAAAATATATAACTGGATATTTCAAAACTTTGACCTGCTGGTGGCGTAGAGGAAAGGTCAGGGGATCACCAACGTCCGAAGGACTCATTCTCTTTGGACCATGAATATCTGTTTTAAATTGTATGGCAATCCATCCAATAGCTGTTGAGATATTTCTGCCTGGACCAAAGTGGTGAACCAACCGATCCCAGACATCTTTAGACTTAGTGAAGTTGAACTTGAAGTATGAAACAGGATGTGTTTAGTCCTTCATATTTAACCAAAACCACACTCTTTCTTAAGGGGCACTCTAATGATTTTAAATCAGGTCTGTGTCACCAGAAGTGTGGGGAGTGTGCAGACTAATGGTGTGTGTATTAATTACACATTAATTAACAGTGCACTTATTCATTTTACAGAGGCAATGCAATGCAAACACAATACTATTAAAGTGGACCTTGCAAAGTGGACTTTTTTTTTAAACAGTTGCTTATTACACATCCAGCAGACGCAGAGCAACATTAGCATTCCTTTTGAGTTGTGTTTCTGGCCACATGATGAATGTAAATCTAATGTTTGTCTTTGTTTCTCCTGAGGGAAATATTTGCCTCTTTAGCTGCTAAATGCTTCACTCTGCTCAACTATAGTCGCTAACTCTGTCTGGCTGCTGTTTGGTGCTGAGCTAGGTAGCGTGCAGTGGGTTATCAAAGCTTTTTCACTAAACACAAAGTTGATGAGAGCCATTATACTAACTCAAACAGTGAAGATGAGGGAAAGCTGAGGGGAACTGAAGAGTCAGATAATGTCTCTGTGGGTTTGTCACAAAAAGCGACTCTTTCCAACTCTATGTAGTCATTTGACACATTGTCAGCGTAAAAGTAATGTACGCAGTTTAATCCAAAGCGGTGGCTAATCAGAAGGAGTTTTTTTATGAATCATTTGGAGATGTCAGAATAGGAAACACTCAAATGTGTTGTTTTGGAAGGCAATGGCAAACAACATATTTTGTTATTTAGTTTAGAGGATTTGTTGTGATTGCTGACTGACAAAGAATTTGTTCCCACGACCTTTGAAAAAGGAACACTGATGAGATTGAGTGATGGATGGTTGTGTGCTGTTTGATTCTGTTTACGTGCCAGTCACAGCAACTGTCTGTGTTGGTTTCAAATCAGAACATCAAGTGTTTGCCAGTGGGATTTAACATATTAATTCTGCCAGATGTCTCAGTTATGATATCATGGAGTCTTTATCCGTTGAAAACAGGTGCTCAGTATTAAAGCTGTTGTACAGTAAAGAAAGCCTGGATCTTGTATTATTACCAAGTAGCAGTATACTTAAGGCACTAACTCATATGTAGTACACGATACACTCCAATTACAGTACTTTTGACTGTTATTTTCCCTTTTTTAGCACACTGTTCATGCACATTTAATTTGCCACAGCTTCCAAAGCCCCATCTTCAAGGCAGTGCTGTTGCCTCGAAAAGTTCAAGATGACCCTCCTACAATTTTCACCATTCAGTGTCATTAGGGGTTCAAACTTAAAACAAACTTTCACTGTGTTATATTCCTATTTTTTTCTAAAGCTGTACATATTAGAGGGATTCTGGTGCCAGCGCTCATGACTTTGAGCTTCATCATGTAGTGTTTTTTTATGTTTGGGGAATACAGAGAGAAAAAAAAACAGTCAGGGAGAGATAAAAGATACAAAGATAAGAGCCGGTGCAGAAAAAAAAATTGTCACATAATGTGGTGGTTTTCATGGTTTTGCATCAGGCAGAGACAGGGCTCTTAAATACGGAGAGTGCCAGCTGACTGGTGGGTATTTAATCCCAAACAGGCAAAAAGGTTGAGTTTGTTCTAATTGCATGGAGCTGGGGAGGGCAGTCATTTACATTCATCAGTGAGCCTGCATTTGTTGAGACTGAGATAAGGACGGAGAGAGAGAGGAGCAATGGAGGAAGCAAGGTAAAGACACATTCTGATGCAGAAGTGATGCTTTGTTTCTATATCCTCCAGAAATGTGTCAATATCTGTACATATTTGTCTACAGATACATTTCTGTATACCTGTTCTTATGCAGGCTTTGGATACTGGATTTTTGAGCGTTAATTCCTAGCGTACATTTTTAACATAACACAACATACATAAAATAATGGTTCCCTTCATTAGTTTTTTTTAATGAATTGTTGCCATGATCTGCACTCAACTGGACTTTAACTTGTCAATACTTTCTGATAAACAAGACAGTGGACTCATAAGTCGCAAAGTTTTTGGTCACAGACTACAGTGCAAAGACTGGGGATTGGTTCTGCAGGACAGTGAAGAAGAAAGAAACTGGTGGAGTGGAGTCTCTGACATGTCCTATTTGTACCATGATATAGTGAACAAGGAAAAAAGGTAGACAGAAATTGCTGCAGCCCTCAAAATCTCAACTAAGTATGATATTGGTATTGGGGGTAACTTTTTTGCTTTTGTAACACCTACATAACGATATTCCATTTTAATGGTAATGACATAATAAAAAGCGTTGAGGAATATTATTACATTTACAATGTAACGGAATGCATTACCACCCAGAATAAAGTGTTTATTGTTTTCATTTTGCATTCATCCACACCGCACCAATTCCACCAGTGCACCATTGGAAAAAATATCCCCTGAGGGTTCTTGTGTCTTGTCATGTCTTTATAGAAGGGTGCACATGTGGGTTAAGCTGTACTGTGTGTTAGCATGTTCGGTGTTTTTCTATTTGTACAACATTAACAGTGTATCTCGTTCTACTCCTGTATCTAAAGGCTGGTTGAAAGAAGTGGGCATGAGGAGTTAGGCTTGGGTTTATTTTTTACTTGACATCAGGAACTGGCATCTCCAGGCTCCGATGTTTTAATTTTTGCTCATCAAAGTGACTGAATAACATGCCAGTCTGTTTGTTGTGCTACTTATTACTTTCAAACAAAGGTAAATAGGAATATGTTATGTATTAAATTCTAAAAGTAATTATCCCAGCACTTATGCTGTATGCCATAGCTACCGAGCTGACAATCCAAACGAGGCTACACTGCACTGGTTAAAATAGAAATGCTCCATTCAAATGTGTTAATCCTCAGTAATTTGTTGGTTAAAGGTCTGGGTCTGGATAGGATGGTATCTGGGTCCAGACCAGGGGGGCTGGAGTGGGATGGCAGATAAACAAGGGGAGGCAACTTTTGATCATTTTTCTAGCTAGGGGAATGGCATCCTCCCTCTTCTGCCCTCACATTGCCTACTGGCTAATGTTCGTATCATTGAACATCAGTACTTTCCGGAGACAAGACAAAAAATCTCAAATTAATACTAAACATGTTTGATTTAATACAATTCAATTAATTCAAACAACTTTATTAATCCCACTAGGGGCAATTAGTTTAGAGCAGCATGTTAACAAACTACGAAACACAGAAACAAACATAGCAGCTTTCACAATATACGAAGCGGGATAAAAAAACAGCGTATACAGTACGATATAAACCACACCGTATAGGTGTATAGCACTCACAGGAATTTAGAAGTCTGACCGCCGAAGGGATGAAAGATTTTGATTGGTGGTTTGTTTTACAAGCAGGCAATGCATAATGACGGCCTGATGGCAACAGAGAAACTTCCCCTGCAAGGACGTGCCCCGGGGAGGCCAGGATACTTTGTGCCTTCCATAAGAATTGTTGATTACAGTAGACAGTAAGGTCCCTCTGTTACACTACAGTGATTTTAGAGCAGATTTTTACAATACTATTCAGTCTTTTCCTGTCTTTGAAACCAGCAAATAAAAGAAAAACTTAAACAAAAGATTGATAAAAATGACACAGGATGACTGGATAAGAACACCACGATGAGATAAAGACTGACTTAGGAGTTTTATGACTACGCCAAATTATGGAGATTACAGAGTGCCACAGAACTCTAGCTATTAGAGAACGGAATTCTAGCGTGACTGTAATCGGACTTGTCTGCGACAGTGAAATTGCTTGAAAAGTCATTTGGTGTACGTCTGGAATTAATTTCCTTTAAAATATCTTGGCATTTCTGTCCTTTTATTGTTGCGTATCTGCTGTTATATGCCTGGACATATTGATACATTGGCCCAGGTGATTTATTAGTCTAACTCTAATAAAAAATAGAAATGCCAGAAATGTAAAAAAAAAAAATTAAAGGCAAGTTATTAAAAGAAAAATGTAGTGGAAAAAAGCTGGCGTATAAAAAAGAAATTTTTGATTTATGCTGAAGGATTTTTTAATTGTTTTTTTATTACACTT
This sequence comes from Plectropomus leopardus, assembly GCF_008729295.1. NCBI lineage: Eukaryota > Metazoa > Chordata > Actinopteri > Perciformes > Serranidae > Plectropomus > Plectropomus leopardus. The sequence continues at coordinate 29,890,986 of NC_056466.1, forward strand.
TGGTGCAGTGGGCCACACTTCTTCTTCTACTGCATCCATATCATTCATGTCAGACTGCTTTGTTACATCCTCCCACCATACCCAAAAGCCTGAAAGAGAAAGAATATAAGACAAGGGGATTTTGGGCTCTGTCTTCTGTTGTGTGTGGTCACATGTGTGCTTTTGCTACCCTGTCTCTCTATTACCACAATGTCTATTTAAAACTCACAAGTACATGTGGATCTGAAATTCATTCTCAGCTGTGAAGCATCAATAACATGCCAGTTACTGGTGTTCAAATACGTGACATTGCACTAATTTGGCAGATGCTTTTGTCCGAATTGACACTTTTTCTAGAGGCAATGTGGTGTTCAGTGTCTAGCTCAGGGATGCTTGGACATGTGGACAGGAAGAATCTGGGATTGAATTACCAACCCAACAATTATTGGCCAGCCAACTCTACTGCCGAATGATTATAATCTTGTCACATCGTGAATGTATTTGCATAACAACCAATTCTTTTTTTTGGTAGTTTTTTAAGAAATATGGTTAAAGGTGTGTGTTTGTAAGTGTAGTGTAGTCGCCTGTGTGTTAGCAATGAAGAACGGGAAGTAATATCTGTTGGTGACAGCTGGCGAGTCTCTCCAGTAGCGGCGACTGACACATCCGGCTCAGTGGTCTTTATCTGTGGTGAGAGTGACACGCAATGAGTGGCACCTTCGCTGGCGCTCGTCCACTCACTCTCTTCTCTCCTCTAATAAGCCTTGGCCTGATTCTCAACACCTCGGCCTCCTGCTGTGGTTTACAACTAACATCCGTCGACCGTGAGTGTGCACTCGAAGCCTCGCTTTGCTTAATTCCGCTCAGGCTGAAATCATACAGTGTGCGCAGTGTGTTTGAGGGAACTTCCATCATTCAGCTGGATGCCGTTGTTACACAGTAGCAGGCCGCAGAGGCATGAAGCTGTCACTCTGCACAAAACGGAGTCTCCAAGCTGTCGCTGAGACAGCCAAACAATGACAATGATGGAGCCATGAAACGACTCTACCACATAATACCTCATGTACTAAATATCAGTGGTTCTCAACCCCGGGGGCTACTTTCTATATTTAGCAACAGGGATTTGAAATGCAAGTGCACGGAAAGCCTGAAATACAGTGACTGTCAGCTACTGCAGAGGTATGCGAACACACTCTCAGTGTTTTGGGAGCCTGTTTGGACCTGATGAAGAGGAAAATCTGATGTTTATTATTAATCTTAATTGATATCTTATCACACAGCACTTTTGGAGAGAACTGTAGTTGTGAAGGTTAGCTTGGCATATGAGTGTGCACTGGCTGAGGCTGATTATACCAGAGCGAAGCCAAGAGGTGATGTGACACTGCAGCTGTTAGCCCCTGCAGAGTGTTATCACACACAGTCCTGTACTGTACGATATGAGGGCTGCCAGTCTTTTCTTTTCAGCTGTCTTTCTCTAATTTTCTTACTGTTTCTGTGGATTCCTCACCATTTCTTCTCTGTCTTCTCTATCTTTATGCAACATCTTCCTCTCTCGGCTTTCCTCTCTAATCTTCCTCTCTTTCCCCACCCCCCCCCCCCCTTGTTCTGCATCAAAGTAAGCCAACGCTCTTCAGCAAGCACCGGCTCAAAGCTTACATTCTCACCCTTCAAAGCCACTGCTTGTGTATAAGTGAAGATATATGAAAAGCCATTTGACTTGCTTTTTTGCATATTTGACATGCAGAGAGAAAATGCAAGTGTAAATGGAATGAATGAATGTGATTCATCCTTCATCAGTGACTAAGTGGACACAATACCTGAAAATTGTTGTTCTACAGCAGGTGATGCATTCATTTTCTCTCTTCTTTTTTCACACGAAACAGAGTTCAACTGCTGGTCTGCAAAGCTAGACCTCCTCTACATCAAGTACTAGAAAGTAGGAAGTAGATCTGTGGAATCGGTTTGCTAATTCAAAAGGAGGTCTGCACCATAGTTGAACAGCACAGTTGGTGATTAACATCGCAGTGAGATTACACACCTAATTTTGTTGGTCACTGATACAAAAATGTACGAACATCTGCAGTCTTATACTCATAAGACTCTCTTGAAAGTTTCACGTCTCTGACGTATCGATTTTCAGAAGACATGGAAACTGAGTATTTTTACATTTTAAAAGCAAAAACCTTATGTCATGTCATGTGTTCCCTGAAGAGTCAGCAACCAGATGTACCAAAAAAGTTTTATTTTTATTGAATGAAATTAATTAATTCCTAAAGATATGCACAACAAACATGTATTAGGCATTTAAATAAAAAAATATCTTCTGTAATTTTATAGACAGAACAATTCAACAAAAAAATACATCGACAGATAAATCGAAAAATTTATCGTCGCAGCCCAACATAGTATGTTATTGTGTGTGTGGTGTTCAGGGACGCTTTGTTCAGATGAAGCCCTGACATGTCTCTGTCTCGGTTGTTGTGATGAGACCTCATTATGTTGAATCATCAGCCATGTACCACAGCAGAGACGGTCCAGGGACATGACTCGCACATGCAGTTCATTATAGCCATGACCCCCCCCATCCCCAACCCCCCATCCCCCACCCCTGTGCATACAGCAAACAGGACTCTACATACAGTCCACTTCTGTCAGCCCGGGTTAGCTTGTGTTAGTTATATGTATGTAGTGTGTGTGTGTGTGTGTGTGTGTGTGTGTGTGTGTGTGTGTGTGTGTGTGTATGTGTAAATGAGTGGGTGATCTGAGCCTGCAGACTGTCACAGTCAATGAGAGACAATATATGGAGAATTTGGCCCTGCAGCCCAATCCGAAGGAAGTAATTTGAAGAGTGAAAACACAACAAAACTCTGCACTAAAGCTACAAGTACAGTTAATAATATAAGCAAGACAATTTGTCACTTCTTCTACCCAAAGGGCCAAACCTATAATTGAGCTACCAACATAAGTGGACTGTAATTGAGCTATTATAATTGACCTCAGGTGTGTCACCGGATTAGAACTCTGCGCAGAAATGTGCTCATGTGTGTCTCGTCTCATATCAGTAACTGCAGATGCAGTCTTAACGCATAAAAAATGAATATGTTTCTATATTTGTGTGCATACAGCACAGTTGAGTGTAAGTAGGTATTTTTTCACACTAATGGCATCTTTAGCAAGACCGTTTCTATGGAAACCGAGTTGCCACGGAAACACTGCATGTCTCTTTGAATTAGAAATGTCTTTTTCTATCCCTCAGTCCTCCCTTCTCCATGCGTCTCTCCTTCACTTTTTGCTTCCTGGTGCTCTTCTTCCTGACTTCCCGACTTTGACAGGCCAGCTGCTGTCAGTCAAAAAGTCTTGCGCTGTTGAGGGAGACGTGCACCACAAATGGAGCTAATGGAGGGGAGGTGGGCTGGCATCTGTGCTCTCTAAGAAAAAAAAACCCTAACCCTTTTTTAGAGGGGTGAGGGGACTTGGTTTTTAATCAAAAGCAACATATTGAAATCGGAAGGAAATGTTGAATGACATTCAAAAGATAATGATGACGAGGAGGATGCTGCTAACAGAAGAGTGGGAAGACTGAAGGAGGGAAGGGAGGGCTACAAAGACAGAGGGAGAGAGATAGCTGATGAAAGGGAAGGGGAGAAGTGATTGATTTTTGCTCTCTCTGATGCCACTGGTATCTGTGTAACCATGCCGCCACACTTATCCAGCCTATCTGATTTAACAGCATGCGCGATAAAAGAGAGAGAGAGATCATGCATACAGAGATGGAGGGTTTCAGAAAAAGAGGGCAGAAAAAGTGCAAACAGATGGAGACAGAAGAGAATGGAGTTATTGAGGTGAATGTATAAGTGAAAATGTGGAGAATATCACCATCATTCCCCAGGTGCTGATGAATGACGAAAAGAGGGTAATGCTTCAAGTGAAGTGGAGGGGTGGGGGTGGGGATACATAAAAGAAGATGGAGTCAAGATGTGCCGAAGAAAAGCACGTCATGACAAGGTTTTGAACCGCATGCCTCTTCATTCCACGCTGTGCTTGACTCCAGCCTGCACTCTAAACCCTGCACGCTTGTTAGAGGGGGAAGCAGAATTGAAAGGCAGGGTGTATGGATGGAGGGAAGATAGATGTAAGAGGAAGAGAGAGGGCAAAGACACGCTTTGACACGGTTAAAGGCCGACATAAAGCTCCTGTACTGGAAAACACTTGTAGATCAGCTAAGAAACGTGTAGTAATGGACTCTAGTACACAGTGGAGAGCATTTGTTAATTTACTTTTACTGCGTGAGCTGATCCTATTTTTTCACATCTTCGACTATGATCACACAGCACAACGTAGTATCTTATGACATGTACGAAACAGGCTTATTAAAGGAGGCATTTCAAGTGTTATCAAACATGCTCATGTTTTTGGCAAAAGTGAACTGAAAGTGTCTGTTTGCAGCCAATGAATGTGAGTGCCTTTCACTTCAGCAACCCTCGCACACTGTTTAAAGGCACCCGAGGATTTTTGACACCCGGCATGCTGGTGTTATGCTGAAGACTGTTTACCCGTGATATAATTTTCCCCCCACCTAAATCTAAGCCAAAACTTACCTCCAGCTATAACCACGGGAGGAGGGTGCCACCTGAACATCATTTATACAAGAAAACAACACTATTTTGATGGGGGAACAGACAACACTGTCGCATTGTCGCAACTGACAATTCAGACAACGCAGCTACTGGAACCGCTAATGCTAGTGTGGTGTATTATGCTCAGTTTCTTAAAGTTCCTAATTTGGTCAGGCAAGGAGGCCTTGAAGTTAGTGGTCTAGGGATGTTTAGGCCTGGAAGACAAATGTGTAGAATACTGGCGCCAGGCTAGAAGTAATATGGAATAAGGCTCCTTCCAAATAAGGAGATACTTGTGGGGTTTTGTGATTGATCATAGCAGGGGAAGAGTTGCTTTACGGACAAATGTATTGATGCCTGTACGTATATAAGAGACTTGCATGAGCTGAAAGGGAGAGATTCGCATTGGTCCTGAATGAATTGGGCCTGGTGGATGCTGAACTTTGCTGCAATAAATTGATTATTATGCAACCGAGTCGGTGTCCGCGGAGGTTTTCTTCATCTTCCACACATCATTGCTACTTAAAGAGAAACAACTACACTAGGTCATATGAATATTTTAAGGAGTTTTAGAAAAAAGTCAGTATGTTGAAATTCATTGCCGGTGGGGCTTCCGTTCAAATTGTCCCCGACAGGTTTAAAAAAAAAAACAAGTCTGAACATCAGCCACACCGGCAATGAATTTCAACAATTGAGCTGACGCATCCAACCAAAAAAAGAAAACTGAAGAAATGAACAATAATTTGTTCTTTTTTTTTGGGACTGCAAACTTAGCTTGAAATTCAGAGCTGTGAACTGTGTATTTATCTACAGGATCTCTGTAGATAAATATACCACCACACACCTCTAGTGGGTCATAAGTGACGACTGAGAGGGATTATTTTGAGAGTGCATACATTGTTTTTAGAAAAATCCTGCATAATATACCGTTACTTTACATAAGACACGCCTTCATGTTCAGTCAGTCAGTCTTGTTAACAGCTGTGTTGCTAGTTAGTACGTGTTTCTGTATGTCACCAGAGTTTTTACCATAACGTCTGTAGTGTGAGAAAACACGGAAGAGACCGTAGATGAGTAATTGTGAATAAAGGATTTGTTTGCAACAGAGCTTAACAAACCCAGGTATTTTACAAAGTACGTACAGTTACAGGACAGGGATTTTGTGTGTGTGTGTGTGTGTGTGCATGTGCGTGTGTTTCATGCATAGCTAACTCTGTGTGGCAGTGACTGTTCTTCAGTAGTGGTAGATTAGATGTGTTTGATTTAATATCATCAGATCACTTGGAGAGGAGCAAACACATCTGACTGCAGCCTGATCGTTGTGACAACCTCACCTTCAATGTGCGAAAGTAGTGAGAGCGGGAAAAAAAAGCACTGTCTCACATTAGATTTTTATTTATTTATTTTTTGCCAGACATTTCAACTCATCATTACAGGAAAACTAAGGTTGCAACTTAAAGGTTAACCATATCTATGTTACATTAAATGTCCCAGTCAGTCATACCAGTAACCCGAAAGCTCTGAGGAGTTCTCTAAAGCCTGAATAAACTAAATCATCAGGGTTTTCTTGGCAAAGTTAGAGGTTGAAATTTCCAACTTCTGACCTCTGAGCGTTCCAAGTGAGTAGGTGTGTTTGGGGCTGAAACAGCTACATGGCCCACTTACTAGCTTCATGACTTAACAAATCTATCTTGTCAGTCCATGATCCGCCTCCTTCGCCCCTTTGGCCCAGGGGTGGAAGCCCCCAAAAAATGCTAAGTTACCATTTAGCGTGCTATGAAATGTTACATAATCAAGTCCATATTGACATATTTTAACATAAAATTATATTCAGAATAGATTTCACTGTATGATAGTATGTATTATTTTAAATATATACAGGCAAATATACTTTATATTACCTATATACAGTACAACTTTACATTGAAGTGATGGTTTACCATTAGGAATGTGTGCTCATGGGTGCTGCATTGTTGTGTGACGTCAGACAACTGTTTCTTCATGAAGTATGCATAAATGGATTTGCCATTTTATAAGTAGGATCTCTGGCTGTGAGTGGTGCTCGATTGTACTTTTCGAGTAGGAGGCTGGACATTTTTTAGCTCTGATTTGTCTGAAATGCATCATAAGAGACTGTAAATTTATAATAAAGCCAGTCTTGGAGTTTGAAAGACATGGGCATTAACCAGACATGAGGGTTCAAACAAACCTTGCTGTTTGTTTCATTGTGGAAAATGAAGGATTCAGTGTGTTCTGTGAAAGTTTATGTCAGGATAACTCAACCCCTGCTGCCTCTGCCCTGGTAGAAAGCCTGTGAGGGTAAAAAACAGATTGAAGGTATTGAACCAAGTGTAAAACCGAAAATGCAGCTCTGTTTACTTTTAGGTTTTATCTGAAAGCAAAATGCTTGTTTTAGCAATATTCACTCTAATTGTCTATGCATGGTTATACTGCTCTCTCTCTCTCTCTCTCTCTCTCTCTCTCTCTCTCTCACTCACACACACACACACACACACACACACACACACACACACACACACACACACAGATACAGATACAGATACAGAAACACACATCCAGATGCCAGCACATCAGTGGGCTAGCCAGGTCATGTGTTAGCTGTGGTCAGGTCTAATTGGATCTCTGGCTCGTTTGGATTGGTGGGATCTGGCCCAATCAGCATGCAAAGCTCCCATGTGTCAGTGATTAATTACCTGCGTTCTCTTCAGTGCTAACGAGCTTAATCAACTCCTCCTGAAGGAGCTTTCCATTAACTTGCCGGGCCAAAGGTGGTGCTAAATTGACTCCCTCCCTACCCTCCTGCTCCCTGCTCTGTCTTAGTGGGCTCGCTGTTTCGGGCAAGTTTCCCTGTGTTGGTTTTTTAAAAAAAATTTTTAACCTCATTCATCTGCTCTTTTCATTACTTTGAAGTGTTTCACATCGGTTACTTACCAGTTACTCTGCAGACTCGATTTCATCTGCTGTTCTCCGTCTTCATCTCTGCCACTCTGTGTTAGGACAAGGCTTTTGGCTTGACTGACATGATGTGAGTGCTGCCGGAGCGTCAGATGTAACAGTGGGAGATTGAATCAGACAATTAATTGTATCTTCCTTGTGGTGCACACGTTGGCGTTAGCGATGGAGTGGTGCAGAATGCTTGAGGCAAACGCTGGTGTCTTGTGCTTTTAGAGGAGTATTTGTGTGTGTGTGTGTGTGTGTGTGTGTGTGTGTGTGTGTGTGTGTGTGTGTGTGTGTGTGTGTGTGTGTGTGTGTGTGTGTGTGTGTGGGATTGCTAGGCATTGCATGTCTGTGGGTGTATGTATGTGTGTTTGTATGAGAGTAAATGTGTTTGCAAGACAGAGAGATTAATTTGTTCTGATTAGACATTCAGTTGATGATTACATTTCAGTAACTAGTGGTGCAGAATTGAAAACATGATGGAGTCTTTTAGAAAAGATAATAGAAACTCTCTGGTGTTTTAATGGATTCTGATATCAGTGCGCTGTCGCATCTGGCTTATAGTGAGAGATCATATTGGGGGGAAAAATAATGCTGATGGTGAATATCTCTTGTAGCCTATGTCTGTAGAGCTTGAAGAATTAGTTAACAGTTATTATTAACTAATGTGTCTGTTTTGATATTCAGTTAATCATTTGTCAATTTGTAAGCAAAAATAACAAAACTTATGTGGTTTCCAGCTTCTCAAATGTAAAAATGTTTTAATTTTCTTTGTCTTCTATCAAGTAAAATCAATATTTTGGGGGGTTTGAGACTTGTTTGGACAGAGCAGAACATTCAAAGATATCACCTTGGTTCAGGGAAGTTTTGGCGGACATTTTCACTATTTTCTGACACTGAACAAATAACTCATTGAAAAAGAAATGATCATAGATGTATTAATGAACACAGTTGCTGCTTTATGCATGCATTATTAAAGTTCATGCTGTAAGATACAGAATATCTTGCTGAAAACAGACCAAGCAGCACTAAAGTGAAGCTCACCGAAAAAATGAAATTTTTCTGCAGCAGTAGCTCATGTTGACGTGTTTAAAAGCGGGCAGGTATTTTTTGTAACATAGGTCAATATGTCACAGAAGTCACAGGACTCTGATAGTTACTGGCTGCCGCTTAAAGTTAAACTGTCCCCAAATGTTTGTTTCAGCATCAAGCGGCTTGGAATGGCTGACGCAGCATTTTTTTCACCCATTTATCCATTAATTCATATTTGGCTTATTTGCTCATTTTGATGTGTAATTTCCAAAACATCAACAAAAACCCATTGTCCTCACAACAGCTCTACACGTTCCATGAACAAACAGAAGCAAGACGAAGAAAAATTTTTAATACCTGCCCCTTCTTTATTAATAACAGAAGCTGCTGTGGATACAGATACAAATGGCCAACCGGTCTATATTTATCCATATCTTTTCACGAATCATATTGCATTTAGCAATAACAACAGAGACAATCAATTACAGACATCTCAACATTACTGCTACTCAGAGAGTTTGTAATGGTCCTTTATTTTTTCTTTATACCTTCTTTTAAATTGAATAATATATGAGCTGCATTTGAAGTTATTATCTGGAGAATTCCACAGTTTGACTCCATATACTGAAACACACATCTGCTCTAATGTAGTGCCAGCATAACGACTTTTGAAATTAAACTTTCTTCTTTGATCCTCGTCGTTGGATCTTAATATGAACAATCTCTGTAGGTTTTCAGGTAATTATCTGTTTATGGTTTTAAACACGACTAATAATGTTTTTAAATCAACTAAATCTTTAAATTTCAACATGTGAGCTTATAAACAGTCTGTTAGGATGTCCTCTGACATTCACCATGTTAATAAGTCATATTGCTCTTTTCTGTAACACATGCAAAGGTTCAGTATCAGTCATATACATGTTGCCCCACACCTCAGTGCGATAACTTAAATATGGAAGAATAAGCAAAAAGTACTAAATACAGAAGCAGAAACCAATCCATTCCAGAGGCATGGCATGGCAGACCACTGCAGGCCGCACTTTTCCACTCCTGGGTGTGTTTTCAGCATTAAATATTTCATATTAATCATAAGTTATTAAGAGTCTTGGTTACATAGTAGCTGGTTATATGTGCTTCAGAGTAGGACAAAAGCTGTCTGTCATGTGTTTTGTGTTTTTCAGTTACATTTAACTGCATTAATCTGATCAGATAAATGTAAAGCACAGGTGTTCCCTTCAGTGCCCCAGCATGCCTGCAGGCATATTTGCACTTCATAATGGGGATAAATGGAAGGCATTCACAGAATAATTAGCTATTTCAGTGACAATTTGAAGTTTGGAGTAAGAACGTAAAACATTCAAATAGGGTGCAACACAAGGGACTTTAATTCCCTGAGTGACGACTGAATGCTGCCGCCTCCTCGAGTCTGTCAGCAGTGGGCTCACACCGCTGCCTTAGCCAAGTATAAGCAATATGGCACTCTGCCTCGTTCATTTCCTCAGCCAGTGATTGAGCCTATTTCTCCCTTTTTCATATTGATTTGCAAATGATGTCATTGTTAGTAAGTGTCATATCAACTTGATAAATCAGGATAAAGTTGACTCATTTAGACAGCATGTAAGCACATGGCTTAACTGCCAGCTGTCAGATAGGTCATGAGTAATGGATACTGTAACTGGTTGGGTGCTACATGTTGTCAAATAATAATAATCATTTACATTTAAACAAGAAATGACCTGCTAGAGGTTACAATATTTACCTCAGTGCATCACGGAGTGTAAGAAAGTGCAAGCAACATATTGAAAGTCTTGTTATTATCAGTAGTGGAGCTAAAATGTAATGTTCAACCTCCCATTAGAGTGAAAAATGAAAGGGGTTCATCCATTAGAAAGCATTGCAATTCTTAGTACATCTAATGGCAGTTTTTCCTGTAGACATTAGTATTTCTTGTGTCTTGTTTGATTTTATGGTGGTTGTAGAGAAAAGGTCAGAGGGCCATTACAACTCCAGAAATTCAAGCTGTCTGATTAAAGTAAACCTCTAATAAATGTAATGGAAACCCAGCCATTACTCATATAATACCTCGTCATGGACCAAAGTTGTTGATCAGTGATAAATTTGTGCCGACGGTGCTGTTTGTAAGTTGAGGTGAGTCACTTGTTTACGTCTTCTATGAGCAGTATGCATCATATAACCAAATATGCAAATATTTTGATGGCAGTCAGCATCACAATGCTGTTTCAAACTAATAACAGCTTTCTGCAGAGAACCGAGTAATGTATGTAGCGAGCCTTTTATAAGTAGCTAGAACATAATTTATGATTTGACTTGTGAGCTACTCACCAGGTGGAGAGGAAACGAGAAAACTGCCTTCCAGTGACTGCTGAGAGAGTCAGCGTATAATTATGTACTATATAGGTCTTGATACACTTTCCAGGCCATTGTTGTAATGGAGGGTTTTAAATGAAAAATCTAACGTCATGCAATTCCGGCTAAACCACATTCATCCACTTCCATGAAAAACATTTTGGAATTTAATGAATTTTTAGCCCACGTATTTTGTTGAACCGACAGTGCATTACTGAAAGGCAAAGTGGAAAAAGCAGGCACTATAAATAATGTCAGAAAATAACTTTGAACCAAGACATTCAGAACTCTGCTGGATCTGTAGAGCGCTGTGTTTATTGTGTAAACTAGTAGAAGCTTGTTTTAAATCTTGCTTTTCCCCTCTGGAGGTATCTGTCAGTTTGTGTGTGTGTGTGTGCGTGTGCATGTCTTTGTCAGTGATGAATGTGTTTGCCAGTTCTGACTGTGTTTTATCATATTTCTAAATTTGAAATGATAAAATCTTTGTGAATATATTCCTATAGACATTTCTGTACAAGCAATTACATTTTGATTTTGTGTGTGTGTGTGTGTGTGTGTGTGTGTGTGTGTGTGTGTGTGCGTGCGTGCGTGCGTGCGTGCGTGTGCGTGTGTGTGATGGGGTGATTCATCCAGTCCTAGAAATCCTTGTGTTGCGTGAGTGTTACAAAGAGGTGCCGGTTGTGTCCTGAGGTGTGTGGTTGGACCATTGTCACATGGGGTTGCTGCCAAGTGGCTTCTGGTACTTCTGTAAAGGTATCCAAACGTACCCAAAAGCTTCTTTGCTCTGGCCACCAGTTTGCGGCCCTTAGGTGCAGAACAAAATGACATTGGGATACATTTATACCTGCAGCCATTGCACCACTGAACAAAGCTAGCACAAGATGATGCACATGGCACTTTAAGCTTTGGAGTGAGTGGGTGAGTGTATGTGTGTATGTAGAAGCACTATTTCATGACATTCTAAGCTAAACAGTTGACTGTTGTGAAAAGCCAGACTCCACTGTCACTCCACAAAATCACTTTTTTTGTAGTGGAGTCTGGCTTTAATTTTTAATTTTTATTTTGTTCTCTTTTTTGTGGCATTTTTGCCTTTATTAGATAGGACAGCACGATAGTGTGAAAGGGGGAGAGAGAGGGGATGACATGTAGCAAAGGGCTGCGAGCTGGAATCAAACCCACTGCCGCTGCTTCAAGGACACTGCCTTCATACATGTGGCGCCTGCTCTATCCACTGAACCACTGGGCGCCCCAGTCTGGCTTTTAAGCAATACAACAACTTCATTTTCAAGGTGGAAATCACTGTCTGACATTAAGGTAAAGCTGTCAAAATATTGTTGCGTACACATTTATAATATCCTGTCTGTGTCTATAAGTACTCTATACAACCCTACAAAAACAACAACAAAAAAAAAACCCACTGAACTATCCTACTTCCACTGGCAATGATTTATTGCTGAAACAAAATAGGAATTTTTCACAAAATTAGGAACTACAATACTGGAGAAAAACACAATTATTAGCATATTTTCTTTCTTATCTCATATCTAATTGCTACTTCTGTATCTTGACCGTAATATATCAAAATTATTCAAGCTGTACTAATGGAAGACAAAACACATCAACTACAATTATGTTACAAGAGGCAAACTATTGACTTAATTTGTTTATTCCTGGGTTAGATTAAGCTATTATGTTTACACACACATCACAAAATCACCTCCTATTATCCTGAACTATTAATTATTGCCCACATAATGTAGTTTTACAGGCTGGCTGTATTTCAACTGTAGAATACAATTCATACCATTTAAAAATAATCGCCAATGAGTGTAATCAAGTAGATTTTCTTTTTATACTGTTTTTGCGGTTGCTGAACATATTTTATGGTCTCAAAAGCAGCCTTGTGCTCAGAAGATTGTCCTGTATAGAAGACGCTGCCATCATCGTCGCTCTACTGGCTGCTGTGGGAGTGAATCATATTTCAGCGCTTCTGAAATCATTTCCTCGACAAAAATAGCAGGAGTAATTCAATCAGAACATTATGGGATGTTTAAAATGAAGTGTACTGAATGAAGCTGAGAGAGAGACGTCGAAACAGGGTCATTGATAATTAAACAGCCGAATATGAGATTAATTAACACAGTGTGTGTGTTTGATTAGAAAGATGATGATGAAGCACGTTGGGCTCAGACTGAGGGGGGGATTGACAGCGGCAGTGCTCAGACTGCGAGCAGGAGAGATAGACAGAGGGAGGAAGATGAAAGGTGGAGAAAGACGAGTGTGATGAAGTGGAAAAAGCGGTGTTGGAGGGAACGATGTGTACACTGCCACTTTTGTGTGTGTTTTTATGTGTGTGTGTTTGTGAGCCCCTGCCTCTGTGACTTCTAAGGGTTCGCCTGCTTTCTCAAGCGAGACTCCTCTCTATCGCTCTCAGCCTTAACAGCCCCCCCCCCCCCCCCTTTCTTCTGTGTCTGCGTCTCTCTCTCACTCCGTCTCTTTACCCTCCAATCCTCTCCCACCAGGGCTTGTTGAGCAGTGGGCCGATATGTCGCTCTTCCTCTGCAAATCTAATTGGAGACAGGCTTTCATTGGCATGACATGAAGATGAGTTGCCAAATCCTTTCAGCCCTCCCGCTTCAGGCTCGCTCCCCTCAGCTCTCGTACAGTACCGCACACTGACGCAGCAGCTGCAGCCGCAGAGGCAGGCTCAGCACCGGCTACAGATCTAAGGAAGCGTCCGTGACCATCTGAGCAAAATCAAACGCACCCATTACTTACTGTCTTTATGGGTTTAAGTCATGCAGCAGCCCCTGACGCTTCACTGGCAGACATGTTTCATTTAAATGTGACACTGAGGGGGAGAGACGTCAGCACCTTTGGGATCAATCTGTGAAAAAATAGAAAAGTTTGTGGTTCTGTTTACACAAATGAGTCTGTGCATTAACATACTGTGTATTTCCGTCATCCACCGGGCCTCCAGCGAGTTCACTGAGAGTGTGGAGTCACCGTCTTCACTGGAGGTTGAACTCATAGGCAGCACTGCGGTACCTCAGGGAGCGGGAATGAGACACAGAGGTTTGTGTTACTAAGCTAGCTCTCTGGTGCTATATCTGCACAAAGGTTGAATAAAGCCTCCCAAGTGATTCACTCCTCCACCAGCCTTTTTTTTTTTGGGGGGGGGGGGCTAATTCACACAGCTATCTGTTGCAGATTCAGTGCCACTACACCTAGACTATTTTAAGATTCCTGTGCTGAGGCTCGAACACCAAAGTGTGTTTGATGTTAGTCAAGATGAGAGAGAATCAGTGGGAAGAAACAAGAGGGGAAGTGTGATTAGTGATGTAAAGAAACAAAGACTAAACTGACAATAATACATTAATTGGTCGTGACCTGCCACTGAAAAACTCTCTGTGGAATTTACCTGTGCGCTGTCATCTTAATAATAAACGCAATTTTTAAAGAAGGGATAAAAAAAAGTAACTACCTATGTGCCTATGTGCTTTATTGATGGAAATAAAAATAAAAAAATTGACAGCAAACATAACCTTATTTTTAAAGGGATGATTCAGATTTTTTGATGTGGGGTTGTATTGGGTACCCACAGTAGATGTCGGTTGGCACGCCCCCCCCAATTTGGAGAGGTGGCAGTAGTGCCATCATGAAAGCTAACCATGAAAGCTAAACAATATACAGATTTGAAAGGGCCAGCAGCAAAATGTAATTTAGCCACCTTAAAACATCAGTAACAGCTTAAGTGACAGTTTATACTGAAAGTATTTACAGTGCTTTACCTTAATGTAAGATAGCTGACTCCAACAGGGAAGCTGATAACGGCTTCAGTTCCCCATCTATGCACTGGTCAAAGCTACCAGACTTACTTTAAGCTCACTGAACACAGAAGCTGGTGGTTTACCGCTGCTTTGATTAGTTACTTAGTTAGTGTTATTTGTGACTTTGCTGAATTCAAACTAACCCTTAAAAACACCAAAGTCACACAATAAGGCAACAAACTAACTGATTGAGGCAGCAGTAGACCAGCAGCTCCTGTGTTCAGCAATGTTCAATTACTGCTTTTTTCAGTGGAGTCTGGCTTTAAGGAGAGCAATACAACAACTTCATTTCCCTGTTGAAATTTTTTTTTTGTGACGTTCAAAAATGAAAAAAAAGAAGAAGAAAAATAGTGTACTCTTAAACTGATAATGATTTTCTTTTAAGTGGCTAGAGTACATATTGTTGCTGCTGCCCTCATCCACAACAGCACATTGCTTAGCTTTCATGTCAGACTTCTCCAGTCTGGGGGCGTGCTGACCACCATCTACTGTATTTAGCACACTGACCAAAGATAAATGCTGCATACAACCCCTGCTCAAAAGCTCTGAACTATCCCTGTAACACAAGGTTAAAAAAGTCCCATCAGACATTAAAGCCAGACTGCTAAAGTTCCTCTGCAGAAGCTCTAAAAGGCAAGGTAAGAAAAACAAATTTTCCAGCAATGTTGGCCAAAAGTTTATCTCCTTTGTATGAGATATTATCTCTTACATATGATATGTAGGAGATAATATCTTACAAAAAAACAATTGACAAAAAGACAAAAAAAATTGTTTGTTTTTCTCTTATTTCTGGGCACTTTTTTATAGTTGTAAGATTTGGGGAAGTTCATACTCCAGCCAATGTTTTGTGTTTTTTTTTCTGATAGTGTTACTGTAAAGGCTCAGCAAGAAAAGGTTTGAACCTGAAAGCATGAATCTGAGACCAGGTAGGTAAAATATAAAGTCAAGGTTTACTTGAGGTCGAAAACAGGCAAAAAAAAATAAAAAATTCAAGCAGGCGGAGAAAATGGCAGGAACACTGAGGCAGAAGCACAATAGACGATCTGGCGGGGACTGAGTGCAGGTGGGTCTGTAGATATGCTATTCAGACGATGAGGTCAGATGATGGGGAATGGCAGGAACACAGGGGTTACTGCAGGGCAGGTGTGAGTGGCAGGAACTGGAGTTACACAGAAAAGCAGACAAGGAAAATATCAGACCAGGAATTGACCGACATTGTACCAGTCACATTTGTCTTCTATATGGATTATAACCCAGCTTGTATTTTTATGATTCTTGATAACATGTTTATATTTTTTGGTGTTGCATATATTTTGGATATGCAATTTATTAATAATGATGTCAAATATTTACACACTGTATATTGCCACTCTTCCCTGCTCTGTACTGCAACTGCTGAGCAACAGTTTCCCTCTGGATAAATAAAATTGTATCTTAACTTATGAAATGGTGAAGTTTCCCGGGACATACAGCTTTGCTTTACACCCTCTTTTAGCATATGATGTATCTATCAAGTGTATCTTTTTAAAAGATACTTCTCTTAAAACGACTCAGCTTTAAACTTTTTCAGTTTTGTTACGTGAGCTTAATCAGCTTCTTAGCTGTCTGATGAAATCTGCCATTGATAGTCAGTTGCAGTCCAGAAATGAAAAAAATGCTTTAGTCTACTACTGTCTGAAATCAAGGACAAATTGGTAAAAATATAACATATCATTTCGAATGTGAAATCTGCAGCCATTATTGCAATTTTGAGAGGGTAGCAACAGTAACAAAGGCCTAGGACACATGCTGTGTCTTTTCCCGCCTGGGAAAAATGTTAGATCAGGCCAGCTGTCAAGTGGACGGATGCAGGTTCAGCCTGACGTTGCTAAGCGAACCACAAATACTGCGCTCAGAGCTGAGCATTGTTTTTTAAGTGTATATTGAACAATTGTCCGTCGGACCGATGTAAAAGCCATGGGAGCCATGCACCAAAATGATCTTTTCCATATTTCCAAAGATTCATATTTTCAAAAGAAATGACAGATAGTTGGCTTTGATTGGTTGTGCCTCTTCACGACATGCGGTGTGCATGCTATAAGTTAAACCTTGTTTATCTCAAGTTGCAGCTATCGTGCCCTGAAGAAAAGGTGCTTGGGAGCAGTTGCATGCTTTGACAGTGTCCCTCTCACTTTTGAGTGGGCCTTCTGTACACCTCCATCATAGACTGTAAATTATGAGCAGAGCTACAGTGATGGCAACTTATTGGTTTTGTGGACTCCTGTTTTGAATTTAATATTTTGCATTTAACTGAGTGAGCGGATCTTTTTGTAGTGTTTTAGGTTTTTCTTCATATTTTAGAACACAGATTGGCTCATAAAGAAAACTGCAGAGAGCACAAAATTTTGCAGAAAGCGTCAGTTTTGTTTGTTGGCTGTGTGTTGCTGCTGGCTCCAGCATCTCACAGCAGCTGACACTATACACTCCAAAATTAGACATAGGCCGTGCGCTTTTACGCACGGTGCCACAATTGCTTCAATAAGAGGATCGGCCAGGATTTGATGGCTATTAACGTTCTGTATTTGGCTTCACATCCACGCAGGTTGGCTGTTACACATAGATCCCAGGTTTTAACGGTGAAATTGTTTTTTATTAAGGCAACCATTATGGGAGAATCCTGAGCTCTATCAGAACTGTTTTATTTCAAAATCCGATATAAGCTCACAACCCTCTTGATTCCCCCCTCTGACTATACATTTCGCCCATAATATCACCCAATATCAATACAATATTATTCAAAAAGCTTTGAAGAGTGAAAAATTGCGCCTATTTAAAACACAGGTTTCAATGGCGTTAAATAGCACCACTGTAACCACCTTTGGCAATTAGTGCTGGTCTTTGTGAATTAGATGGCATTTGCAGCGAGGTTTATTTGCAAAGGAAGGGGACAATATTGCACCGAATTTTTGAATATTTCCTAATTTACATAGATGGAAATTTGGACAGGCACACCCAGGATGCTGTCTGCTTTGCAGTGCACTTTGCATGCATTTCACCCTTTGCGGGTGTGGATATGGCCCAATGAGTCTATCTTTTGTTGTGGTTTATTCTGAAAAAAAAAAAAAGAATAGTAGAAAAAGAAACATACAACAACTAGAGAGGCATGGTCATACCCGTCCATCCTGCGGTCCCTCCGGCCATTTTCAGCACTGTCTAACCAAGTCTGACAACACAAATTACAAAATGTAGCCCACCTCACAGAAAGTAACTTCCAGCTTATAGAGAGGAGACACAAAAACAGAGCTCGGTTAAAATTAGGTGACAAACCTCCTTCTTGTGCTCACAGCTGAGCAGTGTGTGATGTGAAACGACAGGCAGGAAAGCGAGCAGGCAGGGAAATGGGCAGCTCCGGTAATGACACACACAGACTTCGCCCTGCAGGACACTTCACACCTGTGTGATATGAACTAATCGAAGCTGCAGGACATTATGTAAAAACAGGACAGAGAGGAAAAGGATAGGGCGAGGGTGGGGGTCAAGAGACAGAGAGAGGGAGGGAAAAAAATGACACTAATGCCATGTGAATAAAGAACAGAAATTAAATAGGGGTGATTAGGATATAAAAGAGAAAGTGGAATGAGATGATGATTAGCTGTAATCTAAGAAGGAGAGAATGAAGTAAGTAGTGCCCTCACGATCCCCTTTGAATGGCAGGTTCGGCCTCACAAGTGATTACACCTCTCTGAGCCCGCTTTTAGAAAGAAAGACTCAGGAGAGAGCGATAACAAGACAAAGAGGGAGTTTAGGGGGCTGAAGGAGAAATAGATACTGTGTGAGTAAGTGAGAGGAAATGAAAAAAGCAAGATTTAGAACGGCAGAGCAACAGTGATGGAAAAGAGGGTTGCTATCTGTTGCTCGACATGTTAAAGAGAGAAAATGTATGAAGTTGAGCAGAGAAAAATCAATTCACCCAAATAAAAAAATATATATATTTACCCAGTTGCCCCCAGTGGTTTCTGGTCATGCAGAGAGTTGTTGTTTGATTTGTCCAACTTTTCAGATATCTGCTTCTCAGATTTCAGCTGCCACTCAAATACAAGGGATGTTGAGAGCATCAGAGAATTACATATAAATAATTTATCACTAACATGTCTCTCCAAAAACACTGTCCTGGTTAGCCTCGATAATTTAAAGAAGAAATTAGATTTTAACTACTTTCTGCAGAAGCAGCTAAGAATTCAAAGAATTGATATGTGATTCTTTTTCCTTTTCTTTATTAATGCAATGTGATGTTTAAATGTATATAATGTACATAATTGCTTGTTGAATTGTATAATTTATGTGTTTGACCCCAGTAAGACTAGCAAATGCTAGGGCAATAGCTAAAGAGTCGACCAACACCCAGCAAACCTCTCATAGACAAAAAATATAAGAAACCAAGAAGAAGGTTTAAATTTTTCTCTATTACTTGGATTTCTCATATTTTATTTTTCCAATTAACTAATTAAAAGATACATAAAAGTTTAAATTTAGCTTTAAATCCTGTCATCCTCACTGCCAGTATCAATTCTGGTGGAGAAATGCTAAATGCATTAATAAATACAAAAATGTAGTCAAATTTGAATGTATTCAATCCGACACCAGGTTCAGACAGGAGGCAGAGGTGCACAAAGTACTTCCTGCTTCCTTCTGGCGCCAACGTTAACCTGTTGACTGTTCAGACAAGACACACTGTGCCACTGAGCTCCGTCGCCAGTTAGCAATCTGCAGTGATAGTTTCTGCGTCTGGTCTATTTATTCTGCGAGTCTCCAGCAAATTTGGCAAGAAAACATAATGTACACACACTATGTTACCCTAGGTACACACACACACACACACACACACACACACACACACACACACACACACTAATTTCGTTTCCTCCAAGAAAAACTCACTACTATCGACATGGTCCTTATGTTGACTATTGACAGTATGTTCTGTCAGTTATCCCAGACATTTTTTTTTCTGGGAAGAGATGTTGTAGTTGAAATTTTTAATTTAACTTTTTTGTGCTGAGAGCATATCAAACCAAAGTCCTCTCACCTCCACTTTAAAATAGAAAGGAGATAGAAACTCAAAATTGTGGCAAATAAAACCAAAACTCAGAAAAAAGAAAAAACAATATATTTGTCTTTTTTTATGTGAACCAACCCTTTAAAGGAGAAGGGTGGCATTACATGATATTTTTACATGCATTCAATAAAGCTCCAGAAAAGACCAAAACGACCTTGTCCACATGTATGTTTTTTTTAAACATACCTGCCTGGTCTATGCAACCCAACAAGGTAATTTGTTCCTGATATGATGCAAATCTTTAAATATATGGTAATAAATATGTCATTTACCTTTAAAAAGGGCTTAATTTGTGTTTTTTAATAGTCTTTGAGGGTTTGTGTGCGCATCGTTATGGAAAAATGACGAGATGCACAGATAGAATAATAATGTCAGGTTAAAGTACGTGTAGCGCAATTCATTTAAAAGCATGTTGAAGCAGAAATGCTCAAACAGTGATGGAAGTGTGAGGTGAGAGGTGAATTGTGTATTAGCTGTCATTCATGCGAGAATACCTTCATTACCTTCCTGAGAAGAGCGGAGTGTATTTACTGTCACAGTGTAGGTAAAATGTCAGGTTTTAGTCTACACACACATGCACACACAACCCCCCCCATTTGCTGCCAATCGCTCCACCGTCACTTGACACAGCGATGTTATTACCTCATTACAGTGAAAAGTAGGTAACTGATCATTTCTGTCCCTGTGGGTAAAAGTGGAGGACGGGGGGAGATGGGCTTTGATGTAGAGCTGAGTTAGCACACTTAACTCGAGCAGTGCTCAGCCTCCTGTGTGACTAATATGTATGACCGATTGCACATGTGGATGGATATGTGTAGTCCACGTATGTTTACGGCTGCATCTGAACATGAAACATACAGACTGAAGCGATGCATGCAGCTGAAGGTTGTTTGGGGGGGCACATGTACACAATCACTGAAGAGTGAACTTTAGCCTTTAATTGTAAATTAATGTTCAAAACAAGTGGAGTGAGGTAATTGATTAAAAAGCATTTATTGTTACGATGCTGTTATGAACACGGTCCCTGATTTCACCTAGATTTTAATGACATTCTGAATGGAAACAAAAGAAAAAGAAAACAAATATGATGGATTCAGATTAGAGAATTAATACCACTGTCACTGCATTTAATAATGAGCTGATAGCCTAGCTTAGCATGGAGACTAAAGGTGGGGGGGGCAGCTAGCCCAATTCTCTCCAAAGTTAACATTAATTAATTATGCCTGCCAGCATCTCTAAATCTCATTAATTAACTTGTTGTATCTCTTCGTTTGACCAGAGGCCTGTACTACAAAGCAGGATTTGAGGTTAGTGTGGTAACTTCGGGGTTAACGCTGGGTTTTCATTACAACAAAGTAGGGCTGCACAAATAATCAAACATTCTTGGTAAGTTCAGACCCCAGCGAAAATCCCAACATCAGCATTTTAATAATCTTGAAGTAGAAAATGCAACATTATTATTCCCACTAAAATCGTGACTCATTTAGCAATGGCAATATTTTTTTTTAATTTCTTGTAATATTGTTATTTTTTCTCATACTGTGCAGCCCTACTGCAAAGCTGGTTCTCATTCAGTGGGATTAATAACTGTGGTAACTTATGCTAAATAGCCGACTTAAGGTTATCTTCAGGGAATCAGATCAAAACCTGTCATGACCCTAAAGACTGGCCAGTCAGATCACTGGAAAAAAAATGTCCGACCAGGATAAAAGTGCAGATGGACAGTTACAAAGTATATATTTTTATAGGTCAGCACAATCATTTTATTGTTCCAAGCTTTGTATTTCTACTGTTGTTTTTAAAGCAATTTAAAGCTTCTAACAAACAGAGAGATCGTTTACAACCTGAAAATATTAATGATGATTTCAGTTGCATTTTTAATTATGCAAAGCTGATTTTATCCCTGGAGTGATAGCTGACAGTGTGGCTATTTTTAAACTCTGATTCCATCACTGCAGCTCAGATTAACATGAGACACCTATGTGATGATCACTGGAAAGAAAACGATTATCTTTATTAGAAAAATAATCAGCCCACTGTTAATTGGTGCCTGTCATTATAAAGCACCATTTCAGATATACCTCATCAGGCATTAACTGCATTCTCATTCTCTTTGGTAGCAGAAACAGTTTAAGTGGTTTTGTGTGACATATTGAGAGAAGTTTCTTCATCATCCAGCTAAACAGCAAAAAATACTCACTCTATACTGAAGTCATAATAACACCTACATGTATTCTATGCTTTGGCCTCCTTTAATACTTCTAGTGTTTCTACATCTTCTTATTCTGTTGTGAGATTACAGGGCTGTCGTTTCGTTTCACTCTGATGAATATGACTTTTTGCTATCCCTAAAATGTAACATTGTTGTAGATAATAAGTATCACTGTCTCATCTCACGTCATATAAAGTGCTTCATTCGTTGTTCTGATGATGTGACCCATAGTTAACAACGCTGCCTCTTTCACATGAAGGTGCTCGAGGCTGGATAGGGAAATCCAGAGTTATCTGAGCCACTTGCTAACCAGCTTAATGACGCCAATTTCCCAGACAGCCATTGAGAGGGTTTGTAAAGCCAGATAACAAGATGTTTAACTGGCTTCATACTGCAGGCCCCCGTGCATAAATAGAAATCTAACTCTTTGTGATTTTACAGCCCCATACCAAAATCATTACTTTGGAGATGTTATAATGTGTATTACTAGCCATGGTGGTGGCATGGCTCTGGCTATGGTAGTGTTGGTCCACTACTACTTTCGGTTCAGACTGAAATATCTCAACATATATTGGATGAGAGGCTGTTATATTCTGTAAAGCAATCTTGTTCCCCAGAGGTTGTATACTAATAACTTTTGTTTCCTCCTGACTTTTCCCCGAGCATCACCATGAGGTTTGCAGTCTGGGTTTTGAGTGAAATCTCTTAGCAGCGTTTGGATGGATAGCTATTACATTTGGAAGGCTACAGGCATTCTTACCTCCCAGAGGATAAACTGTAATGTGCAGGAACGCCAGCAGACTAGGCATATGTCAGCCTAACTAGGGGCAGGTCCAAGGCAAGCCTGAGCCAGCCCTAACTATAAGCTTTATCAAAGAGGAAAGTCTTAAGTATACTAAATGTGGACATGGTGTCTTCCTCCTTGACTAAAAGAAGAGCATGGTAGCTGAAGGTTCTGGCTTCCATCCTACTTTTGGAGATTTAAGGAACCCCGAGTAACCGCCATTTTCAGAGCATAGTGCTCTGTTAGGATTTTTCTCTCTCTTTTTCCTATACATAATTTTGTCATCTACTGTAATCTAATTGTTCTTTACTACATCTACTGCACGTCTGTCCGTCCTGGAAGTGGGATCCCCATCAGTCGTTCTTTCTGAAGTTTCTACCATTTTTTTCCCCATTATAGGGGGTTTTGTTGGGGGAGTTTTTCCTTAGTCAATGTGAGGATCTAAGGACAGAGGGATGTCATATGCTGTAAAGACCTCTGACGCGGGTGTGATTTGTGATAATGAGCTTTAGAAATAAAATTCACTTAACTTGACTTAATGACTCAGGTAAAGCCTTAACTTGTATTAACATCATCAGGTCAAAATGTATTCTATGTTTTGGTTTTGACAAACTACTTTGAGCTTAATGCAGACTCTAAACTAAGACATTAGACATGGTTAACCTGCTAAACATCAGAATGTTAACATTTTCATTATAGCGTGCTGACATTAGCGTTTAGCACAAAGAACTGCTGTGGCTATTTTCAGCCTCACTCAGTAGCTAAAACATGGCTGTAGACGCCTCACTTTGGACAGAGCCAGTTAGCTGTTTGCCTGTTTCTTGCCTTTATGCTCAGTTAGGCTAAATACGACCAGCAGGCGAATTTGCGAATCCTCTTACTGAGCAATAGACATCATTTAAACATCATCTCCCAGCTTTAGGCCTGTTATACATCAAGATTTATGGGCTACATATAGCCCGATTTTTGGCCATATTTTAAAAGAATCCTCAACTATATTAAAAATACACGAAAACCTGAAAATGATAATGATAATAACAATAATAATAGCTTGGATTTATATAGCGCCTTTAATGGGACCTAAGGACACTTTACAAGTACACTACATGATGATTAACAAAAGAACTACATACCCTGGCGTTCACATCATGAATGTTTATTTTTTTGTCATATACACAAATTCTGTTTACTCTTTCATCTAGGCTCAGACTTGAAGTCTACTAATCGTTCACATTTTAACCTTGAATAGCCAAAATGTAAACAGTTATGTATTAAGACATTTATGTATTAAACGTCTTTTCAATGGCTTAGTGGGCTAGGATGGTGAAGGAATGGCCAACCTTACTCTGCTTACGCTGCCTCTGTTTGGCATAACCTGACATGTTTATTCCAACCCTAACTAGTCCGTGTCCTGTTGCCTAAACTAAACCAATCCAACCAGTGAAGGCAATGAGAGGTAGTCAGTCATAGTTAGAGTAAGGCGGGTCATTCCTCACCATTCTAGGATTCACAAATTTGCATTCTGCAACCCTGCATGTAACACACAAACATGAGAGTGGTGTCAGTCTTCTTATTTGGCTCAATTCCCAAAATGTTAGACTATTTAATGTAAACACCTACTTGACCTCCTGAGCAATGTCGACTATGAATCAGTGAAGCAGTGTCCATTTTTGGGCCTGACCCAACACCTCTGGTCATCTCAGTCACCTTTTAACAGAATATTTCACTGTGGATACACAGAGGACCCCAGACATGATGCTGTTCTCATTACAGCGCCTCTGCCACGTCGCCTCCAGTCACTAACACTTGTGAATAATCCGTCTTGACTTCTGTGTCGCGATGAGTTGCTTGGCAGTTTTACATGGGTGACTGACCTGCCCTTGACCAAACCATGGCACCAGATTTCTGGAGTGCCAAGAGCTCTTCTTACTTTGTCGCTTCCTCCTCTCTCCTTAGAAAAAAAATGTTTTGACAGAGATGTCTGTCCACACATTTGGTACCCTACATTCAATATCACTGAACCAGGTGGCCCTCTTACCTGTTGTACTCTCTGCAGCATACTAAATGTGCTATCATAGCTTTGATAGGGCTCCTTGATAATGAATGAGTCACCCTGTCTGTGTCTGAATATTCATAACTAGTGGAAAAGCATCCTTTGACACTGCACACAAGTAAAACACTCTGATTAAAATATCGTAAATCCAGTAGGTGAATGGAAAATCTGTCATTCCGTTACATATTCTTTCATGCATTTACAGCAGACACAGACGGAGCACAACTCCGAGCAATAAACAGGACTACATTAGTTCCTGAGGCTTGCAGTAGCTGGACACACTCCACAATCATCTGTGCCCTACCTTCCAGTCCTCTCTCATGCTGCATGACTCATGACCTTGTTTGCTGATTGGCTCCTTGTCTGTGGTTTCCAGGACGACAACTCCATGTTTTTCCAGTTTGGTCCGTCCATCGAGCAGCAGGCCTCTGTCATGTTGAACATCATGGAGGAGTATGACTGGTACATCTTCTCCATAGTCACCACGTACTACCCCGGCCACCAGGACTTTGTCAACAAGGTAAATAAAACTATATTTAGAAACTTTGATAAAGATGTACTGTACAGCATGCACTGTACACACCTGCCTATGGGAATATAGCAGTAGGTGTGTATGCACTATCTATATACATGATATACCACTTAGTAATAGGGCTGGGCAATATGAATACTGCAAGATTTTAAGACTTTATTGTGATGCTTGATATTTTATCTTGATGTTTTGAAATCTCGTCTGAACTACTGCAGACTACTAAAATACAAAATTATTAAATGAACTACAGTTGCTATTGAGTTAAATGAAGTAGCTACTGTCAGCTTTATGAAAGCTTATGAAATACTGCCGCAATTAATTTAAATAAAATACTGTCATTATTAAGTAAATTAAAGCAGAACCATTGGTGCTTTTACTTTGGAGCAGTCTCAGGCCAGAAGTGTAGATTTTTTTGCTGTGAACTAGAAGCTTACGGTCTATTTCTAGCACCTTAAATGTGAAATGTATTCACTGTGAGCAAACAAACTAGCAGTCTCCGCTCCATATTTTACTAATATTAACTAGTTACACTGGTGCTCCATGATTATAAAATGCAACTAAATAGTAGCAATCTGAAGCCCTGCAGATACAAAAATACATGCATCACCTGCTCAAACAGTGTGTCTTCTTGTGTGTGTGAGACAGAGATCACCAAAATGCGGAAGAAAGCCTCATGCCATTGCCTTAAAATATTATAAGACAATGTATACTTAATGCTTGCAATGTTGCAATTTTAAATTTCCCACATGAAACAAACCGCAATACATCAAACGTATTCCATATATCTCCCACCCTTATTTGGGAAAAGGTTGAAAATTATTAAGAATATTTTCCGCTAACTGAGATAAATGTATGCTAAGATAAATGTATTCCTTTGATGAAAGCTGACTCCTGAAGCAGCAGGATACTTATTATACAGCTAATGGCCGTAAACTTTCTCAACCGTGGATTCAAATGAGAGATTCACTTCGGCTCTGGGTCCCAGTCACATTAGGTATCATTACTCTTGTCTTTTGGAGACCCATTATAAGAGGCCTGACAAATACTGTAGTTTTCATATTGTTTTCCTGTCCTTTGATAAGATGTGTGTCTTATCTACATCCTTTTTCTTTATTCTGGTATTAAGCGAGGACTGTGTACAAGTGATGAAATAATCCTAACAAAAAGCAACTATTTCTGCGGACACGATTGTCTGGGTTTAAACCATAATTTCAAGCTTTTAAAAATGATAAGGTTTGGCGGAGTCTGATGTAAGTGGGTAGTGAGTTCCATTTTCTGATTGCTTTAATGGAAAAGGCAGATTGGCCGAGCATGTCTTTTTGAATGCAGTCACTCAGTGAGGCTTCAGCCTCCTTATCTCCAGGGCTTAGAACAGACTCTTTAAAGGGGATGGTATGAGATCCTGAATAACTTTAAACATCAGACACACATCTGAAATGAATAAAAAGTTATTGAAAGTCAGCTAATCATATTTCTCAATAATATTGCTGCATGGCAGGGCCTTTCCTTTGAACAAAGTTAGAGTAACAGTCTGGTTTAAAAGAAAAATAATATATTAATTATCTAAATGGAGGTTATGAATGAGAATTTAGTGTCCATAGTTCATTAGCTTAATGCTGAATGTATATAATGTATAGACTCTCTTATCAAATGGTAAGGTCACTGTCCCTACAAACTGTATATTTGCAAAATATCTAAAAATATTATGAAAACAAAAGACTCAAAGCCCCAATGAATTTAGCGGTGAGAAAAGCTATACAGTTATAACAAGCATCATAAATCTTTTCCTGTCCTCTCTCAAGCAAATATCAAACACACATAGATTCAAGGTTTCTTTTTCTTCCTTCTAATACAAAGAAATGAAGCGTTGTAATGGGATATACTTCACACAAAACGCTTTGTTTAAGGAACAGCTTTTACTCTCTTACCCTGGAACACAAAATAAAAACAAAACTTGATACCATCTTGCAATGGGAATGCAATAGCCACAATGCCAAATTGGTTTGTATGGTGCAGGGATGCATGATTTTGGATTTTTTTTGCCGATATCTGATATGCTGGTAAATAACTTACGATAACCGATAGCCGATAACCAATGCTGATATCAATATTGATATATGTTTTTTCCCCTCACCTAATTTTAGTGATCATTAACTCTCTTATGCATTGTCTTATCGTGATGGCCCACCAGCAGATGGAGACATTAAATACAGTGCTTTTCAATGTATGTTTTATTCATTCATAAAAAACGAAAAATACTTTAACTTAGGGTTGATGCTTTGTACATTTTTACTTTGTCAATTAAGAAAATAAATAAATTCAAGAATCATGATGTCATATCAGCAGAAATCAGCATATCTCATTTTTAAAGCCAGTATCAGCTGATGTTGTTGGCGTGCACATATTATCGTGCATCCCTTGTATGGTGCAATGGAACTTATGACATGAGAGAAGTGAGTCTGGTAAACAGGTGAACCGTGCCACATTTGTTCAGTGTGCTCAAGATTGTGTTGGATCATGGATCAGTAGACGGGAGTCAATATTTAAACTGAGATACAGCAATCCATAGCTTAAAACCGGTATGGGCCAGGGCCACGTAAGCGGGGGGGGGGTACTTCCAGTGCCCTTGCTTGGACCACGCTCATCTCTGAAATCAGCTTTCATCTTGATCTGAACTGCACGCCTGTAAATCTTGTTGACTGTATCTTGCATGGTTATGACAATATCATTTTTACAAAATCTGACCACAGGCAGAAATATAAACACCTAGCAACTTGAGTACTAAGTAGTCAAAACGACTTCTGTGTTAGTTCCCGCTACAATAGGTGTCAACAGGACCACATTTCGCCTTGATGACACTCACAAGCACAAATTTACAAGGTGAAAAAAATATTATATATATGAGTTAGTTAGTGATCTACAATACCAAAAATCACATCTTGTTTCCTTTGTGAGTATAAGGATATAGCCTTAAGATTTGGGAAAAGAGATTACCTAATCTTGTCTTTGGTATTTTTTTTTTTTTTCCCAAAAATCGACCGCTGCATCCTACTCTCTAGAGACGTGTAAAGACAGAACAGTTTTGCAATCTGGGAGCTGGAGGAGGAGACATCTCAGTCAATTTTGTTCCAGTATCTCTTCTGAAAAAATCTACTGTATGTGTGCAGCCTACACGTTTTAAAATCACATCTCCCGTTCCCATCCAGGTCCGCAGTACCATCGATAACAGCTTCGTGGGCTGGGAGCTAGAAGAAGTCTTCCTACTGGACATGTCAGTGGACGATGGAGATTCCAAGATTCAGAACCAGCTGAAGAAACTGCAGAGTCCCGTTATCCTGCTCTACTGCACTAAGGAGGAGGCGAGCACTATCTTTGAGGTGGCCCATTCTGTGGGCCTTACGGGTTATGGCTTCACCTGGATCGTGCCGTCGCTGGTGGCTGGAGATGCAGACCACGTTCCTTCTGTCTTCCCTACAGGTACACCCAAACACCAGGGGCCAGTTTCATACACTCTGACTTTGGCTTAGGTCTGACTGCTAGACTTCAGACAGACTAAATTCATTTGTTGCACAAAGCAGTCTAGTTTTTGGCTATCTTAAAGGGCACTTATTATGCTTTTCCCTAACTTTAAGTCATATATTATGCTACAATGTCAGATTTTCATATTAAATGTGGCCAAAGTGTCAGCTCTGTTTTACTCTTTTCATGCTTCCACGCTGGTGATAGCCCTGGCTGGACGCGTTAGTTTTTGGATTATCCGTCCCATTTTCATCGACACAATATTTCAGAAAGGCTGTGAGGGAATTTCTTCGAATGTTACGCAAACATCCACTTCGACACACGAATGAACTGATTATTTTTTGGTGGTCAAAGGTTAAAGATCAAGGTCACTGTGACCATGTCTGTCTCATTCAACACGTTGAGGGAATTTTCTCAAATTTGGCACAAACCTTCACTTGGACAAAATAATGAAGTGATTAGATTTCAGCGCTCAAACATCAAGGGTCAATGTCATTTTGACTTTGCAAAATATATTTATGGCTATAACTCAAGAATTCATAAGCTGATTATGACAAAATTTCACACAAATTTCTAACAGGATAAAATGTGACATTTTATATACTTATAGTCAAAGATCAGCTTCACTGTTAAAATGTTCTGCAAAAGCTCTTCACAGCATCATATCTCAGGAACAGAAGAGGAGACATTTGTTCAGACACCTTGAAACTATGCTGATTGTATAGATCTGTGCTGCTGGGCTGAAGATGTTTGTGAAGTATCCATGTTGTCATAGACATGAATATAAACTGTAAGTACAACTTGACTGGTTAGCAGCAGCGCACAACCGCATGGTGGAATTCATTTAGTGTGTCTAGTCAGCGGATTGTCACAAAAGAGACATGGCTCTTTTCATCCACAATTAACATGGGGGTTGGCTGGCTAACTTTTTTACGCTTAAAATGAGTGTAAAGTAAGCTATTTTTTATGAAACTGTCTTAATTAATATAACAGCAAAATGAAGACTGCCCTAACACTTGAAACAAGTCTAAAACCTCTTTTGCGAAACTGGCCCCAGATCAGCAAGAGGTTAATATTACCTTTTCAGGGTTTGAACAGAGATCTCATTTTCTCAAAATGTCATACCAGTGTTGCTGACTGAAAAATGCAGCTAAGTGGGGTTTTGCAGAGAAAGCTCATTAAGTGCCACATGTCAAATTTTACACATTAGGTCACACTTTCCAAAATAATTATGATACTTTGTTTTGAATCATAGTGTAAACAAATAACACAAAAACATTTCTCTCCCCTCTCTCTCTCCCACTTTCAATCACTGGTATTATACTATACTTGACTGGTAATGATCATCCTTGCAGTGATTTTTCCAGAGGTCATCCAGAAACACACCCTTGACAGCTTCAGTGGCATGGTGTGATGATCTGGAGTGATGAGGTGTGGAAGGCTGTTATAGCTGCAGTTCTACAGTATAGCTTTAACAGAGTGCAGCTTTGGTGCCCTCTTCACGCTTTGTGCCATCACGCATTTCCTTTTTAACTGTAGAGCAATCCAGACGGTTCCCTTCAAAATCCAAATCCAACGCAGGGTACATGATGTAAAATGTAACGTTGATGCTGCCAGAGATGCTCGTTTCTTCACAGTAGTTGTACTTCTTTCTTTGCATTTTGTTTTACACAGTTAGCAGAGAAAACAAAACACTATCGGCTTCTTGTTTTGGTTGTGCAATGGCTGCCACATTTGCTATTTAGATCTCTGGTACAAATAGCATTTTTGGTTACGAGCTTCTGTGTGCTAACAGCATCTGTCTTTTTTTTTAAATATAAGGAACAGAAGACGCTGGTTTCGTAGTGGTTCTCGGTGTCAGCACATACCCTGAGTTTAAAGTAATGATCTTGAAGAATTGTATTTACATAAATGTCTGTTAGGTAGTGATTGAGCCTATGGCCTACCGATGCTTTGCAGTATTAAGAACTTTGTGTCTGTGGCAACATTCCCAAGAAAAGTCATGAGAGGGAAACACTCATTAATAAGCAGCCTACACCAAATAAGACACACTGTCAGTGCTGTGGTAACCCTTTCATCTCGCCAGCTGCAGGGCTCATGGATCAAACTGATTTAAATACTCTCACCAGCTTGGTGTCAAGCCTCAAAGTCTGCCAACAAACACACCACACTTACAGCTTTTTGCTAAAGGTGCCGTCAAACAGAGCAAAACTGAGATCTTCAATATTGTAACTTTTCAGGATCAGTATCAGGATTCTCTGGTTAAAATGTGTAGGATCCTAAATCATGATGTTTTTTTTGAGACATTAGAGAATACTTTAGTTTGATTATGCAACAAGACTATCAGTCAGCATATCAGTATATTATACCATTGCCTCATACGAATATGATTCGTAAGTTTTTTGTATTTAGGCATATGCAGTGCAACTTGAGTGAAGAATCCAACTTTTGCTGGCTGTAATTTACTGACCTCATCTAATCTGCAGACAGAGGTTCAGAGGTCAAATGTTAAAACCAGAGGGGCCAGATCCAAACTAATTTAAGCAACTCCTCTGCTTCAGTGTTGTAGAGCAAGACACTAAAATGTGTATAACATTATTCTGTGGTTAAGTTTTCAAAAGCTTTGTATTTAAATGTGGGAACAAGTGGCAGATGGGCTTGTTTGCATATATGCAAATGCTCTCCTTGCGTATTTGCACTATGCTGTTCCAGTCAGTGGTCGGGTGCATACTGATTTCTGTTAACCTCAGGTAGGTGAGTTTACAATTTGTTTGGGAGTTCATTTGGCCGAAAGTCTTAATTTTATTTATTCTGCAATATCTCACATGAATGTGAGCCAAATGCGGGCTGACAAGCTTTTCTTTTATATCGTGGCCATCAGTTCTAATAATAGTCTGAGCTTTGGCCTCTCTGGAGTCCATCATTAAGAGAATTCCCAGTGATGTTGTTTTGAAAATATCTCTCCAGGGAATCGGGTCAGGCAGGAAAGAGACCCCTTTGTCATTTTGCTGTGGCTCTCTCATGCACCCCTCCCCACACAAAGCATGTTTATTTGAGGCTTTTTCTCCTGTAGTTCCACATTTTAACGTGTGTGAAAGCCGCAACAACACCAAGGCTGCCTGAAAATGCAGGTTTGCCTTTTTCCAACAGATTTACAGTGCAGGTTTCAAATGTGAACGAGTAATCCTCACCAGACATGGAAAATAACCCCAAAGCACAGTTGTTTATGAGTGTGAGAAATGGATGCTGACATCTGATAGCCAGCAGTTCCTCATGCTCGGAAAGCCAAGCATGACAAAATGTGCTGAAGGATGACCACAGTCTCGACCAACACTCATATTCAGCTATTTTTTTTTCCACACGATTTCAACCTGTGTGAGCATTTATTTCATAAAAATAGCAAAGTAAACAGCTCCACACTGGCTTGGACCAAATTAAGATACTGCAGGTATGATTGCCCTCTTGATTTTCTCTCAGTGTTTTGCCACTTTGCAGCCTCCTCGAAAATGCTTTCATTTTTGTATTTATTTCCCCCCTCAGGCTATTTTTCATTGCACTCTGCCTCTGCCTGCCTGTTTGTATCCTCCCTCTCTTTCTCACACTTTCCTTTTTTTTTTTAACTTTCTCCATATTTCTTTCTACACCTTCTTTTTCCTCCTGCTCTCCATACATCCCTTCCCTCTCACCTCACTCCATCTCTCTTTCTTTCTTTCCCAGGGCTTATCTCGGTGTCATATGACGAATGGGACTACAACATCGAGGCCAGGGTACGTGATGCAGTGGCTGTCATTGCCACGGCGACCTCCACCATGATCCTGGACCGGGGACCGCACACCCTGCTAAAGTCAAGCTGCCTCGGGACACCTGACAAAAAGAGCTCCAACACTGGCCATTCCAAGGAAATACTGAAGTGAGTCAATGATTGGGGGATGGGCAGCTGGGGGAAAACAGGGGGCAGTGGCTGCGATAGACAAATCCAGAAACAAGTAATGTAGACTGTAGACTGAAAATGTGTAAGCAAAATCAAGTCACTTAACAGTGTTTTCCAGTCGTAGTTTACCAAATGAAACTCATCACAGCAGGTCTGTCTAACGCTGGATTTCCTTGCAAGCTTAAGTTTTGCACAGTAGTTAAAGTGTTTGGAGGTTGCTGCCTTTTTTTTTAACATTTACAAAACACATGCAAATGTGTATGGAATGGATTTAAATTTGTGTTTATGCACGCCCAACTAACTAGCCTACTACCTATAGTAGTAACCTAGCATTATCTTAACCCAGTCTTACTTACAACTCGTCAAATACCAACGCTTTGGCGTCAGATACTGGCGCACTGGGTGGTTTCATGTTTTTTATGTTTTGAGCAACTGCCATTGTATAAAAAAGGAAGAAAGTCAGCATAAGGTAGGTAGTAGAGGAGGTGGAATCGGTCAAACAAACTCTAGACTTTCACCCTGGAGGCTGCTGTTAACCAGCTTATTTAAACACCATTCAGTTCACTGCATAGTATGCCAGTATATCTTGTATGCTAGGCTAGTGACATATGTCACGTGACGCTGCGTGATGTTAGTAACAAACTTAAATAATTTCAAGCCAAACCATGATGTTTTTTCTAAACCTATCCATGTACGTTTTTAGCCCGAACCTAAGGAGGTAAACCCAAAAAATGAAGTAAATCTATGTTGGAAGATAATGGAGAATAAAGACTGTCTGCATTTAAGGAGCCAAAACTGTACATTTCATGCCAAAATGGTTGTTCATTTTGAAAAGACACAATGCATGTTACAGCCATAAATTGACAATCTTAGCATCCAAAACTGACACTGGAGGCATATCCAGGGTGTCATAGTTTGACTGGTAGGGTCACTGACTAAGCATCAGTATTTGACAACTTTGGAGTGAGAATGCGTTGGTTAATCCCATGAATAATAGAGCTGTGTACAATGGCCATTCCTCCACATCCATGGAAGCAAGTTCAGAGCAAGTGCACTGACATTTCCTTAAACCCCACCTCCCAATCACTCTGTCTCTGGCTCACTCATGTGAATGACTGTAGGAAAATAGCAGCTTTCAGCTATCTGTGAATTTTACAACTTTTAGAACATAATAGTTCAAATAAGGGCTATTTACGTATTCGTTCTGGGAAGTTAATGTACATCAAAAACACATTATGGTCCCAATGGTATCATTCGATGGACCCATAAGTTTTAATTCCTCGATTTGGCCACTTAAATGGTAATGTCATGTCAAAATGTAATGTCATTTGCCAACTACATCATGTAGTGATGTTGCATGTTACACGAGAAAAACTGTTCTGGTGGCAATGCTGATGTGGTTTTACCCTGGGTCTGGTTGTATGATATCATATATGACACCATCATGTGATATTTAAGACCCTTTGCAGGGTTCTTGTTTTAAAACAAAACATTAAAAAAGTCAGCTGTAAACAGCGGGGTTTAAGTATTAGCATTAGCTTACACTAACTCACTGCAGCTGTGAGAGACAGATGTCATTTCACCTGACAAAATCCAGAGAAGCTGCGTGTTTACCACAAAGGACCAGTTATTTCAATATTTGCTATGAATTTTGAATGAAAAGCCTGCCGTCGTTATTTTTGCATAAGGCTTGACTGATTCACCAACAGTAACTAAGTGGAGTTTGGCTTCGTGAAGGGTCATTTGAGTAAAAATACGAGGCTCTGGCTGCAAAGTCCACCTCAAAATGAACAGGTTTGCTTTCACACCGTGATTTCAGCACAGATCCTTTGTCTTTGGGAGCTAGAACTTGAAATAAACAATCTGTGCTTCTGATTAAACATTGTTTTGAGTTTGAGCCCAGGTCTAGGAAAGACAATCTTCCCTCACTGGCAAATGAAAAGGCAATGAGCCCTGTTCACCTAGTTTTATAAGCTTTGAAATGTACTTTGGTACAGAAAATGAGCCGGGGCGTCATGCACAATGCAAGAAGATGAGCTGAACAAAAGCCGATGAAACCTTTTTTTTAATTCATATGAGTCAGAGCCAAAGGAGCTGGCGGGTAAAATAACAAGGAAAAAGCAGCTTGGTTTTCTGTTGCTGAAGCGCAGTTGAAAATATGACAATAAGTCAAGCAAATGTGCGACCACACACATGCAGCACAATATGAACTACAAATACACACAGAAATTGCGACACATTCCCCAAGGAGAATTACTTTAATTAGCCAATAAAAACTTAAAACAAAAGATGAACAGAGACATCAGCTCTCAGACTTACAGAAGCATCTTGTATTATCTTTAGCCTAACCCACAGCCATCTTTAAAGGAAAACATCCTTCTTTTCCTCTTCCTCTTAACCTCCTTGTTTTTGCTTTTTTTGGCACATTACAGAACAAGCAGGAGCATTGGTATTCAATAATTAATCCCCATTTAACTTCATAGGGCATGCTTTTACAGTTCACATTGATCAGAGATTCCACAGCTAATTGAATGCTCGGGGACAACCGGATTAATAAAAAAAAGAGCCAAAGAACAAGAGTGGGGTTATCGCTAGCACACAGAAACGCACAAGCAGACTCACACGAACACATATGTGTTGTTACAGCATGACATTTAACTGCTCTTTAAGGCTTAATCTAGTAAAAGCTTGGAGTTACTGATGTCATTCCTCATAAGATGTATTTCAGCCTTACAAAACTATGCACCTGCCTGCCTTTCATTTCTCGCTTTTTCCTAATATTCAACATTTTCTCCATCTTTTATTTGTTTTGTTTTTTTTTCACTGTCAGTTTGAATTTGAGGAATGTGGAGAACTAGGGAAACATTATGCAACCTCCCCTGCCACTGCTGCATTAATCTCCAGGTTGCGGTGATGTATTGCTGTAAATTTTGGTCTTGTGTTTACGCCATGTTTCTGTTTTCAATATCAGGGGCACTTATGCGTGCCGTGTAGGATTCCACCACCAACACGACAGAGATAACAATAACACCACAGCCATGAATATTTCAGTCCCTAAAGGGCGCTGTCAGACGCAGGGTTAGCTCTCAATCATCCTTCAGGCACACACCTGGGACGCTTTGTGCTGTGTGTGTGTGTGTGTGTGTGTGTGTGTGTGTGTGTGTGTGTGTGTGTGTGTGTGTGTGTGTGTGTGTGTGTTCAGTTAAGAGTGTGTGTTTTCCAACCAGCCATTCCATTTTTCTCCTTTTGACGCAGCAGAAGTGGAGATTTTGGTTGGTGGATTTTGGTGGTGACCCCAGAGGCTTGAAACAGTACACACACGCACACACACACACACAATTCTACCTATTCCATCCCCTCTCCCCGAGAGACAAACGCAATAATAAGGCCATATGTCTCAGCGTGGTCCTGTATAGCTATAGGCCACAGTGCGCTGCTTGCATGCTGGATAAGCATGCCATCCTGTCAGCGCTGATGGACGGAGATGGGAGGCCCCAGTGAGTCACGCTCTCAAATTTGTTTAGGGGCTGCTTGACCTTATGGGGCGCGCACACACACACACACACACAAACAGGCATATATAAATACATGCATACACCGCAAGCTTTCGCACACTCCAACACAAATAAGGAAACACACACTCACACGCAGAGCTCTAGAGGCCATCCATTGTTTCCTGCCAGACAGCGAGGACAGGAACGCTTGGATAATGAGAAAATGTGCTCCGAGTGGTTTTGGATGAGGCGCTAAGGGGCTTATTTGTTTGTGTGTGTGTGTGGATGTTGCAGGGAAAGGGTTGTTTTTTTTATTTTTTCATTATTTGTTTGACTGCATATATGCGCTTGCATTCAGATTCCCTCTGAAATCCCTGTGCTGATTGAAATGCCGCACTGGTAGATATGATGTAAGAGATGATTAATATTTTGTAGTGAGTTTGCTTTCATGTTATCTGACGAGACGTTAGTCTTCATGTCTGTGGGCCGGCTGCGTACTCAGTCGGAGGCGTCCAGTAGAGCTCAGTGGAGAATCTCTCCTGCAGGCCAACTGACCCGCGTGCTGCCTCGCATGCATGTACGGCGAGCATGCTCTCCTCCTTTTTCACCTTTAAAGTAGTTTTTCCTTTAGCGGGAGAGCAGCATTATTGCATTTCTTAACGGGCTCAATAAAAGTGGCTGTCTAATAAATCCTGGCTCAGTTTATTGGAAGGCAAGCAGGCCAATTCATTGTGATTTTGGTCATCTAGAACACTTTTCATAGACCCTTCACAGATAACACACATGCACACACCTGTGCCTCTGCACAATTTGTGTCACTCAGCTCCCATTGTCATTCTGATTGTACTTCTCTTTTCTTTTGTTGTCCTCTTTTACATTGAGTTCTCTTGTCTGAGTTGCAAAGCTGCATGACGTTCTCTGCTTTTGTTCTTGTCTCCTCTTCTTTTCTCTGCGATGCTCCT
This sequence comes from Plectropomus leopardus, assembly GCF_008729295.1. Classification (NCBI taxonomy): domain Eukaryota; kingdom Metazoa; phylum Chordata; class Actinopteri; order Perciformes; family Serranidae; genus Plectropomus; species Plectropomus leopardus. Next base: position 29,928,350 of record NC_056466.1, read on the forward strand.
GCAACAGTTTATTCTCACTAAAAAGCACTTTCAATAAAAATGAAGCTAAAATTTTGAATCAGGGAGCAATTTCGACCCCCTCCCTGCTCCCCCTCTCTCCCTTTCTTCATCTGTCAAAAACTGTTGATCCTAATTTTCTATATATAAACACATCGTAAGGAGGGAGGATTAGTGTGTTTAAGGACAGGATTACTAATATTGAGCATCAATTCAACTTTATTCATATAATTCTGTGTCCTTTCCCCATTCATGACTAATTCCTGTGAGAGCCCCTTAAATGCCATAAATACAATACCGATCAATATTTGATACAGCCTTTTACTTTTAGGATCTGTGAACACCATCACGCAGCTGTTACTACATGTTCAGTGCAGGATGTGAGAATCATTACTTGTTCTTTGTTACAGACATGATTAGTTGTGGGTATATAAATTTGCTTTTTTTTAAAATAATGATCTTTGTTTTTTATCTTATACCCAGAGACAAGGGTATTTAGGGTATTTATTTTATTTTAAGCAGAAATAAACATGTTTATTTTAAAATGTTTTGGTCTCTGTAGCTAATTTCCCTATTCCTGATAACTGTACGGAGTGGTGAATTTTTTTTGTAACTCACCCGTTTAAATGTTATTAAAGCTCAAAGTTAAGCATAATTAAGGGTGTGACCATCTTATGTGGCAGGCTGTCTGCCGATAGTGTCCTCTGTCAGATTCAGCCCCCACTCCTCCCCAGTTCCACCCTCTCATCCATATTTGATTACCTCAGGTCACCTCTGGCTCCAAAAACCCAAGATGGCTTGGCCAAAATGCCAAATTCAAGGCTTTAAAACGTCTGTCCAGAAACCAGTGAGTGACATCACAAGCCACAAATCTGTGGTTTCTACAAACCACAGATTTGTTACATTTGTATGTTTCATGCAGATTATATCAATGTGTCTAAAGCGATGTAGTTTTGACAGCTGCCAAAAACCAAAACCAAAAAACCAACACTGGCTGTATCAAGACATCGCTGTTTCCAGTGGGCATTGTGCTACCACAAGCACTGTTTTTTAAGTAAGCCATCACTGCGTTTCTAGAAATGATTTTGTCATCAAAACCAGCTGCCTCGCTGCTGACCACTGTTGGAGACCAACAAACAGCAACACCAGTTTTTTCCAGTTGAGATTATGGCACCAAAATTTGGTGTATTTTAGCAAGCTCTTGCCGCATTTCTAACTGGGATTGTGGCACCAAAATCAGGTTATTTAAGTCAAAACAATCTTTTCCTAACCATAACCAAGTGTTTCTGTCTCTCAACATAACCACACTCAAACCACACATAAAGATAAAGATATACGCTACATAATAATGTATAAATGTTACATATTTGTGGTTTGCAGAAACAATTCTGACATTTATTCTGGTGATCGGGCTGTGAGTCATTGAGGCTATGTTCATTATTTCTATAGTTTACACTAAGTCCAGCCACGTGTTGTATTTGTCTTGTCTTATGTGACAATAAAAGTAGTACAGTAGTTACAAACAGTCCGTAATTTGGCCTATATTGGGGTTTAGACAAACAGACGCAAAAGGCTTTGTGCTTCTGAATCCAGGTTTTTCAAGAAGTGTTGTCAGGTGTGTGTAGCCAAGATAAACAGTGACAAAAATAATTAGAAATGGCTCTTCAGATGCAAATTTAATAAATTCCAGTGGCTGAAATAAATGTGCAGCAACAGTCAGTCTAGAGAGAGGTAGTAATTTTGAGTTTCCCTGTTGCGTATGCCTTGGCATGTTGCCAAGAGATACGAGAAGATCATCAGAGAAATTAGACTTTTTTTTCTGTTTCACCATGTCCTTACTTCGTTCTATCCTTGAATATATGCCAGCAAAGCGCTGTTGAGGACACATTCATACCATTTGCTTTACCTTAGAAACAAAAACGAGATGATTTATTCGGAGATTAGAAACGGCCACTAGAAAAATCTGTATTTGAGGTCTGCAGACTGTGGAAGGTCAGTGTCCTCGCCTGTTAAATCCTTGTTCACATTATAAATGAGAGAGGGCTCTCTCTCCAGTCTCCACAGGTAGCCGTCTGATGTCTCAGCTCTACAGGGGTCCTCACCGGCCCAGATCACATGGAGCTCCTGTGGACTCACTTATTAAAGGCAGCAGCTCAAAGAGACTCAGAGCCTTACATCTCCCCTATGTGTAGTCCACATCACTCTGTATTTATGATATCAAAGTGGCGCCACCAGCAATAAATGAGTCAATAAATAAACAATGATACTGTAAAATTAGGATTTATACATGCAAATTGTACATATTTTTCAAAATTCCAGTTGTAGTATATCCAAAGCAATTGTTTTATATGAGGGGAAATTCAAGTAAAATTAAAGAAAATTTATCTTCAGAAAGTTTATTTTGTGGCTGCTTTGGATGCAGATTAGATCAAACTAGCTGGCAGACAAGCAGTCACTTGAACTTTAATGATATTATATTACAACAGTATCCTTTTAAGACTCTTTCGAGAGGTGCCCATTTGCAGTTTGATTATATCTGCAATCAAGAATGATGATGTCGATTTAAAGCAGTTTTTTATTAGATTAAACTATTTACCATTTAATTTACTAATATGTAAATTTGAATCATTACATTTAGTTGCAATAACACAAAAACAAACCATGCAGCAAATGCAAATTAAAAGCAACCATAAAAGTGTGACTCAAAGTCAATCGCTGACCTCCATTGCTAAAAAAATAAATAAAATAAAAAACAATCGCCAGTGCAGCAGTGCAACAAACTGCAGTTCATTTAATGGTCACTTGAGTTCCCTTAGAGGTCCATGTTATTATGTCCAACTTAAAAGCAAAAATATATCACAAGTTACCTGGCCATCTGCTGGACGTCCTTTCAATGGATGTATAAAGAGAAGAGCCTTCCTGGATGTCCTGGCAATGTCAAACTATGAGGCTAACACAAACAGGCCTGGTTAGCTATGCTGTAAGAGTTTATGTAAACCGTGTGCATTCACTAGCAGTATACGTCCTAAAAACTAATAATAAAATAATCAAAATAATCATAATAATCATTCAACAAAGTCTAAAAATGTTTTGTAAAGTAAACATTTACATAGGGTTCAAACCCTAATCTGCAACGTAAAGGTCCCATGCATTAACCATTTATCCACCACATCTGACAAGATGAATAGCCTTTGTCATAATTTATACGTTACCTGACTTTCTGGACTGAATCTGCAACTATTTTTCTCATAATATTACAGCTTTATTCTCATAATAGAATGAATTTCTTCTCAAAATTACAACTTCATCCTCATTATATTATGACTTTTCTCTCAAAATTACAACCTTTATGTTTGTCATCTTATGACTATTAACTACAATGGCCAATGCAAAAACGCAAATCACTTATCTAAAGCCAGTGCTTGGTGTGTCTGTTGTGGGCTACTGTAGAGACATGGCGGTGCACCATGGCAATCTGAGTCGATGAGGACCTGCTCCCTACGTAGATATTAATGGTTCATTCTAAGGTAACAAAAACGTGAGGATTCTTATTTTCAAGTGATCATAAGAAAACATACTTATTTTATGATATTCCATTTCTGCAAATAATTATCCCCCTGAATTCAGTTGTGGCACACCATAATCAAAGAAGTGACTATGGTGAACCATAGATACATACTCTCACCACAATTAATCAAATCCTGTAGTCGTACAAAGTCTGCTCACAGTGCCTCTATCCTACAGGAATAATGTGCAGTACTCATTTCATCAGTAGCTGGTAACTCTTCAGAGGCAGGTCTTCTGCAGTCATCCCAGATTATGAGTCATTGCACCCAAACCTGATACAGTATACGTGTGTGTGTGTCTGTGTGTGCATGCATGTGTGTGTGTGTGTGTCTGTCTGTCTCTCTGTGTGTCTGTGTGTGTGCGCGCGTGTGTGTGTGCGTGTGCGCGTGCGCGTGTGTGTTTGTGTGTGTGTGTGTGTGTGTGTGTGTGTGTGTGTGTGTTCCTTATGCACATGTACAGCAGGGACATGCATTTTTGCATCACTACATTGCAGCGACAGAGAATTTGTGACCCCGTACGGCTTCACTCTGAGATAAAAGGCAGTCATATCAAATGGCTCTGAAACACGTTTGAAGAGATTGTAGAGGGAAAAAAAGAGGGATTGTGTCCATGCCATTGATGATTCAGTGTCTCTGTAACTAAAAAATAAATTCCCCTCACAGCCAGTGATTAGTTGGGGAACAGTCGGTGAGCAAGGCGCACACAAGCGCCGCATATGGCTGTGATGAAGCCGCACGAGGCTCTGTTAGTAGCTCATCCCAGTAGTTTTTTATTTTCTATTTTTTCGCCTTCCAGCAGAGTCAGAGGGGGATTCTGACATGAGAAGGGATCAAACGGCACATAAAAACTACATCAATAGTACAGGGATACAAAATGATAAACAGAGTAACCTCCTCTGTTGTAAATTCACAGCATGTATCAGTGAAGGCGCAGGTTAATGCACGGGCAAATGAATCCTATTGATGTGTGATTCGACACGCTACTCAGAGGTGAGATGGAGAGATTGAGCTGAAAGCAAAAGGCAGCATGAGGGGAAGTGGGTAAACACTCAGGTTTAGACTGAAAAATACTCCTTTTTCTCTCTTTCAGCCAGCCTCTCTCGGGTGAGATTACTGTTCCCATGGCAACACAGCTGATTGCATGAAAATTGCTGTGGTTGTGGGTGCCATGGCAACACGTTACATTACATTATACTGGTGTTAAGAGCCTGAATGTGTCTCTGTGTTGCAGTTTTGCGTATATTACACATATCAACCCTTCATGATGACACACACGCAGAGGCCACTAATGGTCACATGGGGCGTCAGGGCGGCAACAAGTTGGACCTCCTGAGCCTGCACCCACACCGCCTTGATCTTTTTGGTTCGCTATTTACACTGAGATTATGTTTAGTGGGCTAATCACATGTTACACGTGCATTACAGCACTTTTAGCGTGCTGGCCAGCCAGTGTGCAGCAATAGGCATTTCATGGAGGCTTGAGTCATATTATTGACTTTCTCAAAGCATTTAGACTACTTAGGTCTGTGTGTGTGCGTGTGTGTGTGCGTGCGTGTGTGGTGGGATATAAATATAGTCGAAGACATTACAGATAGAGGTACTGAATGTTCTAGTAGGAGGTACTTGCGATAAAATCTTGGGTAAGTTTCAGGCCCATTGCTCATCTGTTGTCTGTGTTTTTTGTCTTTTTTTCCACTCATGAAAAGATTTATTGTCTTTTTTCACACCGTCGACTCGGGTGGAGATTTGGAGATGATGGTGGGTAAAATGCGCAAGGCACCCTCTTTAAAAAGTCTGCACATACACACACACACACACACACAGAGCCCCTCACTCCTTGCATTCAGACAAGATATTTATTTCTCTGGTGGATTGTTTCAGAGGCAGAGCGTCTCCATGGTGATGGCAGCCCACAGATCAGTATGAGGAAGAGCGAGGGAAGGAAGGAGGCGGCAGAGAGAGAGAGAGAGATGATTCCAGTTTATCTGCCACTGCTGTACACTTGTTGACACACATATATGCTGATGTGTATTCACACAAGCGGTTAATACACTCTTGACTCCTTCCTCTCACTTCCACCTTTTACTCCTGGTTTCTTGTTTCTCTCTCTCCCCTCCCTGCTCATACTGGCTCTCTCTGCCTCCCTGTTCTCCTCCTTTATGTCTGATATCAGGGGCCATATGGTATACCAAGCTTTTAACTGGGTCATCTTTGACATATTTTTATGCTAACTAAGCAACCTTCACAACATTGACTATATAGTCAATGTTGTGAAGGTTGCTTAGTATGTTTTTGCTCCCATTTTTCACAGGTTTAAATATCTAAGACTTTTTTTATGTTTCTCTCAAATTTTGGTCATAACTTATTTTACATCCATGTTAGTGAGCACTTCTCCTTTTCCAGTACATCCAACCAGCCTTTAACAGCAGAGCACATGTAGCCAACTCAGGACCTCCACATCCAGCGTCTTCAACTGCAAGATTGTCTGACACCAAACACTTGGCGTACTCTGTCGAAGAATTTTTGCAGAAACTGTCTCAGAGAAACTCATCTGAGTGCTCATCATCTTCGCCAGGTCTCGACCTGACACCAGTTTGTCTTTGTAACCAACTTGTGTGGTTGTGAGGCTGGTTGGATGTACTGCCAAATTCAGGGAAATGGCTTTGGAGACGTCTTGACATGAACATTCAGTTCACGGAGAACAGTTTTGGTTAACATTCCTGCAGTCAGCATGCCAATGGTACACTCCCTCAAATCTTGTGACATCTGTGGCATTGAGTCATGTGAATTATTAATCTTAAGTAACATCTGATCATATCACAGAAACAAAAGGAGGAAGAGGAAAATCAGTTAATTAAAATACCAATTTTTAATTACATTTACAAATAAAGCACATTTCTACACACACACAATCACACAATCACACGCACATGCAACGTTAAAATGACGTTAGAGGAAAGTCATTGAATTAAAGTGGGTTTACAGAAATGCAATTTCGAAAGATGAGTTTTTGTGGCCTGTCATTCCACAGTGTGGGTGTTTAAACAGCCAATGCTTCATCCCAAATCTAACTATGGGAACAGGCAGGGTCCTAAACCTGTAAAATTATTATCTTAATACTAATAACACAGACGCATAGTAAGATTTATAAACTGCGAGGAGAGGAAAGATCAACAAAACAAATGTTTACAAAGGCATACTGTAAAAGCAGTGGGTGTCAGATATTACACATAGCCAGCCATCTCCAGACATTATTCTCTGAACCCAATAACACATTTCACAAAAGAACATTACTAGTATTTCACTACTGAACATTTGTCAGCGCAAATGAGTCATTACAAATACCAGCCGCGTACGCTTTGTGATTGAACTGTTTTGGCTCAATATTTCAGTGTTTAAGACATTTAAGAATATTAATAAAGTAGGGTCCTGGATTGCATGTGTGCGCTGTCTCCCACCACACTTCCCGCTTATTCTTACTGTGAGCATGTTGGCCTAATGACATCTAAGTTTAATGTGATAGCAGATGTGTTTAGTGAAATGTTGTAGCTCTCATGAAGCGTGTTTTGAACAGCAGCAGGAAAAGTTGAAAAAACTGCTGCACTGCACGTTCCCTGCTCAAACAGCAGACAGACACAGTTAGCAACTAGCTGCTGAACAAACTGCAGTGGAGCATTTAGCAGCTTAAAGTGCCAGATATTTCCCGCAGGAGTTTGGTGGAGAGCAAAACAGAGCTAACAGGAGAGTAAATATTGGACTTACATTAACCAGGTGGTCAGAAAGCAGGTGCTGCTTCCAAGGCCAAAAAAAAAAAAAATCAATTAATGTAGTTGAGAATAAAGTTACAATATGTTCATCTTGATGTCACTTTTCAGAGGTTGAAAAATTTAGCAGTTTCACCACAGTCTTGAGTTTGTTAAGGGGGGTTTCAATTATGTAGATTCATTATGTATTTGTAATGTTGTGGGTAGGAAATCATGTTGAAAGTCTAAATTCTGCACATTTTGCTTTCAGACCAACAGACAGATCTTCATCTTTCTGACTCAGGGTTGAACTGTCATTCGCAGGTACCTCATGAATGTGACATTTGAAGGCCGAAACCTGTCATTTAGTGAAGAGGGTCACCAGATGTTCCCCAAACTGGTCATCATTCTTCTAGACAAGGACAGACAATGGGACAGGGTGAGTATCTTATTCTTCTCTCCTGTTTTCTTTTTCTTTTCTTTTTTTTCTCTTCATGTGTTTTCTTCTCCTCACCTCTTTTCTTCTCTCCTTTTCTTTATCTCCTGTTTTCGTATTATATTCTTTCCATTTCTTCTCTCTTTTTGTTGCATCTTGTCTCCTCATCTTCTCCTGTTTTCTTTTTCTCTTCTTTCTCCTTATTCTCTCTCCCTTGTCTTTCTCCCATGTTTTCTTCTCTTCACTTCTTCTTTCCTCTTTATTTTCCCTCTTTTCTTCTTCTCTTCTCTCCTCTTTTCCTTTCACTCTCATTCCTTCTTACTTTTTTCTGTTGTATTTCACTTTTTCTTCTCTGTTCTCTTTCTTTCTTTTCTTTGCATCTTCACTTCTTAATGTTTCTCCCCTCTTCTCCTCTCCACCTCTTCCTTTCTTCTATTCTTTTCCTCTTTTCTCCTTTATGGTCTTCTTCATTTGTTTCTTCTTCTCTTCCTATCTCTTCTTTTTCCTTCTTTTCCTCTTTTGTCCTCCTCTTCTCTTCTTTTTTCTTTTTCTGTTTTTCTTTACTTCTTTTCTTTTTATCCTCTCTTCTTCTTTTTCATCCGCCAACCTCTATTTATGTCCCTTGCCTTCCTCTCTCCTGCTCTAATCTGTCTTTTCCGTCTGTGATGCGTCTGTCACTTCTTCATTTGGAGTGTCTCCCTGCCACCTGAAGTACCTGTTACAGTAGCGTATATATCACGCGGCCCTCCTCCCACTCACTCACGCAGGTTGGCAAGTGGGAGCGAGGCTCTCTGACGATGAGGTACCATGTGTGGCCTCGCTTTGAGCTGTACTCTGCCGCGGAGGAGCAGGAGGACCACCTGTCCATCGTGACTCTGGAGGAGGCGCCGTTTGTCATCGTGGAGGACGTGGACCCGCTCAGTGGGACCTGCATGAGAAATACTGTGCCGTGCCGCAAACAGCTCAAACTCACGTGAGAATTCAGATATAAGAATAAAAAACTATATTAGGTTCTGTTCCCCTTTTTACCTAAACTCATTTTTGTCTCACAGGAGTAAAAAATCAGATTTGTTTTTGCTGTGTGAACCCTGGATGAATATTTCAGAGTCAAGTGCTAAAAATAGAACACTTTTTCATGAAGAAACTTAGTGTGAGACTTATTGATTTATACATCAATATGGCTGAAAACTGAGTTATTTCAAACTTTGCTGGTATACTGTGTAACCTTCTGCATGTATTCAAAGTCAAAACCAGTGACTCACCAGTATAAAACACCTGCAGCTGCATAGTCAGGTTATATTATGCAAAGTGTGAATGTAAACAAAGGGAATAAAGAAATGAATCAATTTCGTAATAAAACATTCATGCATGTGCAGAGACGAATGCTTACAGTCATGAACTATTGCACATCATCCTTGAATTTCCCCCCCTTTTTTTTTGTTTTTTGGCTTCTTTATTTACTATTTCTTTCACTGCTACAGGCTGCAGTAACTGCTTTTTTTTCTTCACCAGATTTTAAATCGTTTTCATCCTCTCATCCTCTCTGTGTCCTCTGATTACCTCTGCCTGCTAACCAGATCACCGTGTTGGTTTCTGTCACTGTTGTCCTCCCTCCCCTGCCTCTTCACCCTCTCGCTATCCACTTCTCGTTGTTATGTGATAATGAATTTTCTTCAGTGGCCTCCTTTTCTATCACTGGCCTACCTGAAATCTCCTGAGGGTGTCCTACGTCTTCTGGCTCAGTGGGTTTTTTTATTGACTGATCTTCCACCCTGTTCTTTCTCCTATTCCCCTATTCCCCTTTTCTCCTTCCCCCTCTCCGTCTGTCTGTCTGTCTCTTTCTTCAAAGACATCCTCAGCATTTCTGGGATAGGCAGCAATATGCCACAGAGAAAATGCAGGATTTCTCTCCAGCCAAAAAGTACTCCATGAACCAGATGCCCAGAGCTGTGCAGATTTGTGTTTGTATACACAAAAGCAGAAATATGTTTACACAGCCTTTGTGATACTCCATGCTTATAGTGCATTTTATCTCAGTAATCATGAAGGTTTTCATTGCTGATAAACATTAATGATTATTTTTTTGATAATTATTTGATTAAAAAAAATTGAAAAATGTCCTGAGGTCAACCCATATCCCAAAGAACTGTTGTTAATTAACATATTAGCAGAGAACAGCAGCACATCACAGCAACACATTTGAGAAGCTGCTCTTAAAAAATGACTGAAACGACTGAATGATTTAAGCTGGGGTAGGCAGAAATCTTGAAAAGTGAAAAGTAAAAAAAAAAAACAAAAACCCAGCAGAATTTAAAAATATATTCCTATCCTGCAGCTCTCCTCTCTCTGTCTCAAGCCCATCCCACCAGATGACCACAGGCATATGTGTGCTCTTCATGCATTAACCCAGTGCTTTGTTACATTGATTTATTAGATCTTATTTCATTGTTGAAGTGCTCACAGGACTTTCACTCAGTGCCTTCTTGATCAGCTCTCTCTGTCTGTTCATCAGTCCAAAAATGTCAGACTCAAACTTAGTCACCCTGCCGTCCCTCTGGCTTCTTCCCTGCTGTTGTAGGCTGCTTCCACCTGAGGAGAGTTGGCAGTAGCTCTGGTGATGGACCCTCTTTCGGGGGCTGCAATGGCCTGAATTCAGCCATCGCAACCATAGTCATAGTGGGCTGGTGGCCAGCGGTGGTGTTAGGTCAGGGCTCAGGGCTGTCGCTCCCCCAGAGCTGGGGTTTGCACCGGTTGCACCAATTTGTGTTACTGCAGCAGGAATTCGACAACATACTCTCAAGTTTGACCAAAACGTTGACTGTAGAGAATGTGAACTCGTCACGCCGCCACATTGAGAGGATCCTGCTCCATCCATAACATTTTTTTGTTTGAGTTTTTGGCTGGAATGAAAACCTTTCAACACATGTCACCTGCTTGTTTTTACTTTTATTCCATGTCATCCCATCTGCTGTTCTCTCTTTTGAATCTGCTAGTTTTACGTGCCTGAACCCAAATAAACTTCTACTCCTGTTCCTTTTGTCTTCTTCCTGTCTCTCTTCTTCCTCTCCAGCAATCAGACGGGTGATTCAGGGATTTACATCAAGCGCTGCTGCAAAGGTTTCTGTATCGACATCCTGAAGAAGATCGCCAAGACGGTCAAGTTCACGTACGACCTCTACCTGGTCACCAACGGCAAACATGGCAAGAAGGTTAATGGGACCTGGAACGGCATGGTCGGGGAGGTGAGAACATCTCTCTTTTTACAAAATCGCTGTTTAACTGGTTGTGATAAACAGATGCTTTTGAGTTACATGTAAGGTACAGAGGAAGAGAGGTGGATCTTGTTTTGATAAGCTTAGCCCAACACCAGGAGGAAAGCAGCAGCTTTGCATTGGCTGTTACCAGCTTTGAAATACCCACAGTGACAGTCTGGTCGATTTCATACAGACCTGCTGGCACATCAGCTGATTGTGGATTTCACAGCTGGCAGAACACTTGCAGCACAGCGCTGGAGACCTCACCATGCAGCCGTTATCGAACCAGCAGAGTGACTAAACAGAGTAGTATACTTCAAATCTAGTAATACTCTGTGTGTTTCTCTGATCTCATCAGAACCAGTAAAGTACACCAGTACATTCACTCTGCCTGCAGGTCTGTTTTATTAATTTGTGTCCATTTAGCTCCTCATTGTGGGTGGTGTGTCACTGATGGCATGCAGTTTCCCTCCCACTATTTTTTAAGGCGTACTGCATTCAGCATGCCTCCCTGAAGACATGCAACATTACTAATAATGACACAGTGGAAAAAAAGTGATAAAAATATAATCTGCTTCAACGGGCACGGGTCAAATCTAACATCTGCTATGTTGTAGAGTGAGAAAAGTTGCAAATATCAGAGGAGCATGGCTGAGAATTTGGTTACCAAGCTTTTCTCTTTCATTAAGTTTGTTTAATGCAGCCTGATGAAAGTCATCTTGTAGTTTGTAATATTGGGATGTGAAAATAATTATTCTAAGTTGGCCAGTGAAATATTGCGAAGCTGCAAATGAAAATACACAACAAAAAATGCAGTGCTTCTGTTTTGGTGATAAACCCGTCATTGGGGCAGCTATGGCTCAGGTGGTAGAGCGGGTCATCTAGGTAGGCCAGCTCCTCTAGTCCACATGTCAGAGTATCCGTGGGTAAGACACTTAACCCCAAATTGCTTCTGATGGCCGTGCCATCGCTGTGTGAGTGCGTGTAATTATTTAAACTGAGTAGCGGGTGGCACCTTGTGTGGCAGCCGCAGCCACTAGTGTGTGAATGTAGTGTGAAAGCACTTTGAGTGGTCGAAAAGACAAGAAAGGCGCTTCACAAGTGCAAATCCATTTACCATTTACAATGCCTGTGAGAACACGACGGCTTTAAGTGTATCGCTGTGGACTCATTTGTCTTTTAAATGTAATCATGATTTTAACCTGGTCAGTAGAATATGTTGGCTTCAGTGTTGGAAAGGTTATTTTTGAAATGTAATTATATATTAGGTGAAGGCAATAAGTAATGTAACTATTTAACTTTCTTCATCAAAACAACACAACCTTGAATTTGATTACTTTTTGATTAAATGAGGCAATAAAGCTGAAAAAAAGGCCCGAAAGACATTCTTGCACAGCAAAAAGATGCAAAGCAACATTATCATGTTTTATTCTACAGAATTTTTTTTTACTGATAAGAATATTTTTGGATGTAACTGCTTTGTAATCATCCACACATTGATTAATAACTGTAATTTAATTACAGCACAGTAACTGTAATCGGATTTTTTCAGATGAGATAGGCTCCAGCCTCGCCACGACCTTTGAGAGGATAAGTGGTTACAGCTAATGAAAGTAATTTAATTGCATAGTATGTACTTTAACTTATTTACAGTTACATTTATTTAGTAAATTAATCAAATGCAACTAGTTATTCCTCACCAGTGGTGGGCATTGTACATTTCTGCAAACAGTGGATGTAGAGGATACACTGACACTTTACATTTCATCAATGCTGTTGTTAGCATGGGGTTGTTATCATGAGGTTAGGTGTAGGCAAAAAACAACACTTGGTTATGGTTTGGAAAAATTCCTTTTGGCTTAAAGTACCCAGTTTTGGTGGTACCATCCCCGCTGGAAACAAAGCGACAGATTGCTAAAAACAACCACATTTCTTGACAAAAAATCCACTGTAAGAAGTAGTGATGACTTGCTAAAACAAAACCAGTTTTGTTGTTTGTTGGTGTCGAACAGTGGTCTGCAGTCTTCTGCAGTGCTCCGCATCTCAGAAGGGGTTTTGCCGAGGTGACACGCCATCCATCATTCCCTCCACCTGATGACAAAGTCAGCTCATATACTACGTCACTGGAAACGCTAAAATGATTGACACAAATCATACAAATGTAGAGACAGAAACATGCAATTCCAGCATTTCTGAACTTGACTGAAAATTTATGTTCATTTAATTTAATGTCTGTTGTTTCTTCACTTTCTTTTTCTTTGCTCATCACTTCTGTTGCCCTTATAGCAGTTTGTACAGCCAATAATCACTCTAACACTACTAAAAGCGGGTGTTTGGTGCCCATAGGAATTTATTTTTATGATGGGACTAATTATATTGTCTGAATGTCTCTTTCTCGCTGTGTCTGTCAGCCATCGAGCTGCACTTGTTCCCCACAACCTGGCCTGAGGGGGAGCTGTGATCAGCTCTGCAAAAAACCTCAGGAGGAGCACAATGAAGCTCCTAATCAGAGATGGAGAAAGAAAAAAGACATGGGAAAAGTGAAAGCAATTGGAAGAGAGGAGGCAAGAGTGAGAGAGAGAAAGCAGCCTCAGGGAAAGACCTATTTCTCTCATGCACACATTACACAATTCAGAATTATGCAGCCTTCACAAATCGATGTAATGTCCAACTTAATTGATTATGGCGTAGAATGAGCGACTTTATTATTATCTTAAGAACGCTGTTGAGTTAATCAGTGTAGAGTAATGTAAAATTACAGCATCTGAAGTCCATCTATTGTAGATATATTTATAAAATTCCTGAAATATACATCAGCGTAAAGACAAGGCTATGCAAATGTGCAGTGCATGCATGCATGGATGCATCAGTCCATGTCCTTATATGTCTAAGCGAGCAGCTAATGATTTCATTTGAATGGAGGCAAAAACAGGACAGCAGACGCAGAAAACAGAATGAGAGAGAGAAAAACTAAGCAGGCCTCTGTGAAGAAGTGTGACAAACAGAGAAAAAAACAGTGTGTAGGATTCCTGCTCACTCTGGCATACATATCCCTTATTAACACATTCTTATGTGCTCCATTTTTATTCATGGCCCGGGGTTGCAGAAACTTGGGGCTAAATATACCTGAACACAAGCAGAGGGTGGCTGCGTTGGTGGGGAGTTGAATCTGACCCAGTGTAGTAATGATCCCCTCCTCCTCCTGCTTCCATTTTAACAAAATAGCATATTAAATATGTGGCAAAGATGGTGGCTTGTGTTTGAGCTGCAGCAATGAATTACTTTCTCTGTCATGTTTTTTCACCACAATCCTAAGAACATTGAGCACTGACCTTCCACGTTCCCCTCCTGTCTGTCTCTGTCTGTCTGTGGTCGACCTTCAGGTGGTGTTGAAGAATGCCCACATGGCAGTAGGTTCGCTCACCATCAACGAGGAGAGGTCAGAGGTCATCGACTTCTCTGTGCCCTTCATTGAGACTGGCATCAGTGTCATGGTCTCCCGTAGCAACGGCACCGTGTCCCCCTCCGCCTTTCTTGGTGAGGAGAAACGCACCTGGTGCTTTTGGCAGATGTACAACACAATCGAGAACACTCACACACACACACACACACACACACACACACACACACACACACAACACACACACACACACACACACGCACTCATAGCCAATGATAAATGCACAATCACAGACAGAAAACAAGTTGGCTTTTCTCAAAACAAGGACATTGTTTAATTGTGTTGATCAGTGCGTTCCAATAGTACAAAACATAATGAGTGTTGTTAAATGGTGACATAAATTGCAGCTGAAAGAATCAGTCCTGGTTGACTCGAGGACACCTGTTGTCATAGTAGTAACAGCAATTAATGCTACATGTCCCATAATCCTGCTGGCTGTAAGCAATCGATAAGCAGTGACTTTGTCAGAAAAGTAACAGAGAAGCAAGCAGACGTCAGTCAATTATCATCCTTTTCCATCATGCCATGAGGAATCACGATGTGATTCCATGTTGCACAGAGAGCGAGTATTTTTCCTCACGCAGGTCACAGAGGTGGTTACTTTGCTGATGAGTCAGACGTGTCACAGCTTACTGTGGCTTCTCCCTTCTCTTCATTTCTCTGTGCAATATTTAAAAAGAGATCCAAAAAATGTTTTGTGAATGCATTTTTCATGAACGCTAGCTGTCAGTGCTGCCCTTTGTGATAAATACATTGCATTTCCTGCCACTGCTTCAAAAGCCACCTTGTATTTGAGTAGTCAGATACTTCTAACGTGGATGAGCAGCATAGAAAATGTTCAGTTTGCAAAAGTGGTAACTTAATTTGCTAACATTACTAACAGTAGCGTAGATTACCTGCTGCTTTGCTTCCTGTGAATGCTGCATGCGTTTGAAGGGGAACTGAATCAAACACATGAATGGCGGACTCCACCACTACAGTGAATTAATAAATGAATATAGTGGTACTTTGAAAAATATATATATATATAATGCTGAATATTAATAGTATCAAAAGTGGGCATTGATATGATTAAAATGGAAAAAGACAAGTTCTTTGCTTTAACTTGTCATTACTTTTGATTACACAATGCAATGGCATTGGATAATATGGACACCACTGAGGTGCAGATTGGTTCCCTATAAGTCTTGCTTCTACCATGCAATTCTTTTTGACACCAGGTACGATCTCCCAGTAAAATGAAGGCTTAGTTTATGGCACAAAGGAAGTGCGTCAACCAAATCAGGAAGTGAAGTGCTATTGTTTTCCTCAGGCCTCCAGGAACACCACTCAGCCTTGCTTTTAATTTTTCCCAGTGGTCACTCGCTGTATTGTGGATAGAAAAACACATCCTCTGCGGCCCAAAAACCATTTTCCCCATAGATCACCCCAATGAAAGACACTTCTGTTGACAGGACACCTCAAACTGCAAGCAGGGTCAATCATGACTCGTTCTTCTTATGACTTTTGATCAGTAGAGGTTTTATGTTTTCCTGGAGCCAAGAAAAACAAATTAAAAATTTGACATTATCACAGTGTAAAGTCTATAGATCAAGCAGGAACTTTATTTGGATGTATACCCCGAAAGTAAACCCAGAAGCTAGAAACTGTCTGTCCATGCAACAGACGAGCAGTTCTTATTCGACTGAATAGGCAACGTCTTGGGATCCGGCATCCAGATCAAATACTGGTTTTCCCAGTAACTGTCAGTGATTATCCTCAGTTACCGAAAAATATCATTGTAAGTTCCTTGCAGTTGCCATCCCCAGTAACTTAGTGGTAGTTTAACTGTGGAAACTATGGTAAATGTTAAGCTCCGAGGAAAAATGAGAGTGATCCATCCAAGTTCTCTGTTTCCGTTTTACCTAAAAACAAGGTTCTCAGTCATGTTAAACCTGGAAGAGTCATGGAATTGGTAAATATTATTGAAAGTTTTGAGAAGAAGTCAGGGAATTTTTTTGTGGGTAATGAAATGTTTATAGTAATCTTCAGTGCATAACCTATGTTAAAACAACAGCACTTTTTTTTTTTTTGCTGCCATAGCAACTTAACTCCAATATGTGTAGAGTGTGGAAACGTTTTGTTTAAAGTCACATACAGTAAATTTCTTTTTAAATTTTATCTTCACGTTCCACCTCTTTCTCTCTATGTATGCCCGCTGAAATCATGTTTGAAAAGAGTCTGAACCTTGTTGTTGTTTGAGAAAAATACGACCAGTAAGGCAAGAAAAAAAAAGTCATAGAAAAGTACTGAAATTTGTTCATGAAAATGTGTGGGAACCCCATTAAAAAATGCACAAAAATGAAAAATGAAACATTTACAACTCTGTGTCCTGATAAAGATCATTTAATGCAAATGAAAGCGTCAGAGCAGCCACTAACTGAACCTCGTAGTGGGATTGTTTTGTTAACTGCAGTGCTACGGTGTTTGTCACAGATTATTCTGTGTGTGAAAATTGCAAAGCAGAGTGCAAGTGGTAGAAAATGTGCCCATTTCAATGAGGACATCTGTCCATTCACACCTACCCACCGTCCTCTCAGTTTCTCTCTTGAGAAGTGCGTGTTAGTGTTCACACAAACGCAGACAAAATCCATCAGTGTGCAACAAAGAGCACACAGTCCATAACGTCTGAATACAAATAATCATGTTGATACCAGGGGGTGATTTCATAATTTTCTCTGATTTGATTTAATGAACTTCCTCTCTCTGTCTCCCCACAAACCTCCCTCCCCCCCTCCCTCCCTCCCCTTTCCATTTCCTCTGCACCCTGTCCTCCTACCCATTCCCCCCTCTCTCCCTCTCTCCCTCTCTCCCTCTCTGTGTTTCAGAGCCCTCAGTGCTGATGTCTGGGTGATGATGTTTGTGATGTTGCTGATGGTGTCGGCCGTGGCGGTGTTTGTGTTTGAGTATTTCAGCCCGGTGGGTTACAACCGCTGCCTGGCAGATGGGCGAGGTGAGAGGATTACACACAGACACACACTCAGACAAACACAATATCAATGCATGCTCTAAAAAAAGTGAGAAGGAGGTACATTTTCAGGCGATCTCACGTGTGTGAAGTGAAGACTCAGTTGGCGTGTTTTGTTACCTTGAATGCACCATACAAACAGAGCCCCTCATGTGCTAAATTACTTTGACAATCCCTTCTGAATGAGCGCGGCTGGAGCGCTGGGACTTTCTACTCAATGTCTTGGAGTGCTTATCTCCATCTACAGTCACTTAAGCCCTCTCACTAATGAAAAGGCACATTGGAAAGAGCCAGATAGGTGATCTTAAGTATTCTTAGCATCACTGTGTGAAGAAAGACTCCTCTTTTCTTGCATTACATCTTTTTTTATTCATGCCATTTTCAAATATTCCACAGCACTGTTTCACCGACACATCTCGGGTTGTAAAAACCGATGAGTACACTCAAGTAAATCTATTACCAAACGTTGAAAATATGTGTCAGGTTTAATGGTGTCTGACAGTATGGAACAACACTACCCCGTTGAATCACATTCAGTGCCAGCAGGCCGTTCAAATCAATTTGCCCATCAAAATCAATGGTTCAGATTCAGTCTATTTTTTTCTCCAGGTTTTATACACCCGGCTCTGTTTGACTCTGGATTGCATTAGGCTGCCACAACGGCAGCCACTCAAGATAAAATCAGAGGTGTGTTATATTGCTGCTCACAGCCTTTTTATCAAAGAGCACAGAGGAGAAGAGTAATGGTGTGTGGTTTGGAGCTATGTTCGTGTTTTCTGAATGTCTTTTGTCACAGCAACAGTGTATGGTTTGTGTTGTTTAATCGCTAGGTTATGTAAGGCTGTTGTCCTATACTGCTGCTCCAGCTGTAGCATAATTGTAGCCTGCTGTTTGCACATCTACCCCCCTCCCCGTCTCTCTTTCCCCCCTCAGTCTCTGAGAGCTACAGTAGGTAGCTACCTTGTCATACTGCCATAGAGGTAGGTGGAACAGAGGTAGTCTGTTACAGTAGGTTGTCACAGCGGTGGCTGGAGGAGCGGATGTGGACTGTACAGCGCATCCTGCAATCACTGACAAACTAAAGGATGGGAATAAATCCAGTCTTTGTTGCTGCCATCCATCAAGTGCCTCCCACAACGGCGGTCATGAGTAAATGCAGATAAAGTGAAGTAGCACCTGGGATCTGTGAAACTGATTTCTTGCATCCTCTTCCCTCTGTCATCTCTCTTTGCACCCCTCCCTCCTCTTTTATGTCTCCCCCAGAGCCCGGCGGTCCCTCCTTCACCATCGGCAAGGCCGTCTGGCTGCTTTGGGGTCTGGTTTTCAACAACTCTGTCCCCGTGCAGAATCCCAAAGGTACCACCAGTAAGATCATGGTATCAGTGTGGGCCTTCTTCGCTGTCATCTTCCTGGCCTCTTACACTGCCAACCTGGCTGCCTTCATGATCCAGGAGGAGTATGTGGACCAGGTGTCGGGCCTGTCAGATAAAAAGGTGTGAATTGAAGGCAATATGAGGGGCTGCGGGGCGGAGGAGCAGGTGTGTGAAAGTGGGATGTTGTGAGACCAGATATGGATGGCTTTTTATAGGTTGTTTGGGTATTAGAGTCTATAAGCAGGTTCACATTTAAGGGCTGCCACTGATTTTTTAAAATTTTTTATTATGTATCTTATTTTATTTAACCTTATTTTTAACATAGAGTTTACAGCCCACTTGCCAGAAGGAAATGTTGGCAATGTATGCTGTTGATAACCACAGATATGTTGAATTCATATGCTTCAATTGTGTTGTATCAGCGTTTAAAAAGTGACCAAGTATATGAGCTAACTTTATCATTAGGAGGTGGTGAAGGGTATGGCACCTAGGTGAGGCGCCTGCCAGGCTGCAGACCGCTGTTTAAGACCATCAACAAGATCGGTCATCGCTGCATCTTCCAGAGTCTTTTTAGCCACTAAATCCAAATGTGTTTTTTTTTTTAGGATTGTACCCCAAAACAAAGTATTTTAAGCCAAAACATGATCTTCTAACCAAGTGGTTTTTCTGCCCAAAGCTGGTGTCAGTGTATCCGCTGTATAATTATAGACTAATGTAAATCTATCCGAGTTTGCTGAAAGGTACAATACCAACATTTATTCTGGAGGTTGGGTTGCAGCCAGCATAGTCATTATTCAAACAGAAAGAGAAGAAAAAAAACAAAAACTAATATTCAGAATTTTTTGAATAAATCTTTTACTTCAGTGGTTCCCATCCTCTTTTGCCAGCACAGCACAATTAGATGACCTCAGGTGCCCTGTGAGTGACCCCAGCCATCAGGTCTCACATGTATTCTTTTGAATTGATTCAGGTCATTTTGAAGTGTAAAAAGTGTTAGTCATAAATAGTACACATTATTACAATGTTTTTATCATACAATTGAATCATCAGTGTTTTTGTAGGTTTGTCACAAAATGCATTTGCACAGTATTACCACTATTTTTAACGCAATCTGCATGTTTCAAGAGGCTAACTAGTTTCCATGCACTCTTTATTGCAACAATAGGTTTTCAGGATAGCAAGAGGAGAGTCCTCTGCACTCTGCCTGTTGTAGTAGACTATTTATTGGTTAAATTATATTAAAGTGAGTTATTCTGCAATCTTTTCAGGTACATCCCAGGGGTAGAAGTATCAGGTATTTGTAGATTTGCTGGTCCAGGTCATAAAAGTTAAAATTATTGTGAAAAATATCCATCAAATGTTCTAGGAGCCCAGGACGGTTGTTTTGTCTAACCAACAGCCCCAAACTTAAACTCATCAGTTTATAAAGATATGAAACAAAAGAAGCAAATCCTCAGATTTGAGAAGCTGGAACCAGCGATTGTTTGTCATGTTTGCTTAATAGATTACTTCAGTGATTAAATGAATATAAAAGCTGTTGTTAATCATCTAAGTATTTTGAATTGCTTTTCTATGAAGCTGGGCGCCATAAATAAACTTTATTTATTAACTAATCAAGAGCTGAAACTATTTGTTGATCAATCAATTAGCTGAACATGTTTTGCAATAATTTTCAAGCAGAAATGCCAAAATTCTGCTCAGTTACTAAATGTAACTTTTGTCTTGTGTGACCCTAAACTGACAGTGTTTCTGCTGTTCTGATAAAACCGTCAGCTTTGATTTTGGAAGTTATAATGGGCATTTGTCACTTTTTTCTAACATTTTAAAGACCAGACAAATAGTCAGTTAATCAAAAAAAAAAAAATTATTAAATAGTAATTAGTAATTACTTGGAAATAATCCTCAGTTGCAGCCCTCAACTGATCGTGTCAGCACTTGTGTGACCTGTATGTTGGGGCTTTATTGTTGAACTCGATGTGGTGAACAGTACATATCTGTCCTAATACTAGGCCCTCCAGAGTTTTTCATGTTTGTCTGTCTGTTGAGCACAACTCAAAGCATTTTGTTAATTTTGAGTTTCCAAAAGCTTAGTCCTGTGCTCCTGCTCAACAGTGCATTAAAGGCTATTTGATGCGGCTCAGTGCCTCTTCCATGCTAACGAGCACTCCTCTGTCATTTTCTCTGTGTGGTTTCTTTTCCGGAAAACCCCCTCCACAGTTCCAGAAGCCTAACGAATTCTCGCCGCCATTCCGGTTCGGCACGGTGCCCAATGGGAGTACAGAGCGCAACATCCGCAACAACTACCGGGACATGCATACTTACATGACCAGCTTCCACCAGAAGAATGTAGATGAAGCGCTGTACAGTCTGAAGACCGGGTGAGGAGGAGAGAGATAGAGGGGAGGATGGAGAGACAGATGGGGTGATGTGAGGAGGGAGGGAGTTGAAAGGATCTCAGTGGGGAGAAAAGAGGCAGTGTGATGGAGCTGTGAGGTCCTGTGCTGATGCAATACAGAGAAAAGATGATGAAGCAATAAGGAGAGTGAGACAGAGGCAGAGGGAGCATTCTGGGTGATGTGGGTGGGCAGCCAGCGGAGCTGTGTTTCAGCCTGCCACCGGCACTCAGAATAGCAGCATAGCCTGTGGTTGCTGTGAAAGCTAGCTAATATTCACACTCTCTGCCTCTGAAGTGCAGGCTTATATCTGCTTTTACTGCTCGCTCTTCCTCTCTCCCTGTCCTCTAATGTTTTCATCAACTCGCTGCTAAAGGATTAAGAATGCAAAGCAGCGATGTTCCTCTGGTGTTTGGTGAGCGTCTGAGCTGAATGACCATGGAGGCCTGCAGAGCCCCGAGGCTCCGTTTGATGGTGGTTTGTCACCAAGCTGGAGACTGTCATGTCAATTTATCTATCAGATCATTCAGGATTGATATGGATTGAACAGAGCAGAATACAGGGTGACCCCAGGAAATGTTTCAGCTGAGACGATATGCACCTTGTCACATTGTCAGTTTAATTTTATAGTCATACATGAATACGGCTGGGCAATATATTGATATTCTATCAATATCTTGATATGACACCAGATATCATCTTAGATTTTGGATATTGTCATATAGTAAGTGTTGTCCTTTCCTGGTTTTAAAGGCAGCGTTGCATTGAGAAGATGCAATTTTCTGAACTTATTATGCTGCTGCTCTATTATATGCCTTTACCCACTTATCCATTATAGCCACATTACCAGTGATCATTTATCACATTTTCATTGTGTATATGTTTTCATGAAACCACCAGCAGTCAACCTTTCAATATTATTGCAATATCAATATCAAGGTATTTGATTTTTATTTTCTCCATATCACCCAGCCCTGTACTTGAACTTTAGATTCATTCTCAATCTTTGAAACTAAAAAAAATCCACACCAGGTCAAACATACGTTTTGTTTCCGAAGATTACAACCACATCTGATGTTGCTCAGTTGTCATGGAGATGGCTTAGGTTTTACCAACCCATAGAAAAATGTTGCTAGTCACAATAGAAGCTCATATTTGGAGATTGCTAAATTTTGATCTGGCTCAACTCGACACAGAGTTGAGACTTGAATTTGAGACAAAATTCTAAAAAAAAACCAAATTGTGCAGGCCCATAAGCAATCAAGCTTTCTTTTGGATCGTACTGTTATCTCAAGAACTGATTATTTATACAGACAAATTAAGATCAGGGCACTGACATTTTAAGATCTTAAATAAGGTCTGAGCTCAGACAAGAGGAGGGTTTTTGTTTTGGAGCTTAATTTATGATGTATCAGAAAATGGTCATAATCATAATGGTGTCAAACTGAGCTCAGTTGTGTCTGGGAGACATTCCTCTCCTCTCGGAGGTCACTGAAAGTCTGGATTGGGGTCTTACTGTGACACTGGGAAACCACATTTCACTTAGGAAGACCATGAGATGTGGTCAAAAGCCTCAGAACCAAGAAGTTTGGAAGTTTTTATTGAGGTGAAGGTGTGTACTGAAATAGCACTGCTGCTCCTTTTCTTTTAAAGTTATTTTGTTTTTTAAGTTGTTAAGTTATGTAAAGTAAAAGTGGTCTTTGTGTCATACAAGGCGGTCCGCTGTTAAATACTACAGGAAACCCAGGGATAGAGCAGAATAGAATAACATAATCAGATACTGCATCCAAAGTTACCACCAAACTGCTTTCCTCTATTTACACTCTGATGTGTACAAATTCAAACTGAAATATGTGTGTGTCGTAGAGTGCCCTCATTTTGTCTATAGCATGCACGCTGCCTTGCCTAATTATCCCTCAATGCAATGTTTCGCCTGGTAACACTTTATACAACCATAAATTTCTTATAATTTCCTTCTAAGTTTCCCTGAAATAACTGTGCAATTTGTCATTAATTATAACTGAAATAGAGCTCGAGTTCAATTGTTACACTTGCAATTAATTAATTTCAATTAAATGCTAAGCCAGCGTTTCCTGAAGTGTTTTGCTCGGTGCACAGCAGGTCGTCTGAACACGCAGTAATGTGCACAGGGTAGAATACAATTCAACATTAATGGAGAGTACAGTCTCCAATCATAATAAATGATGAATGAATATTTACTTGGGTTTACATGGAGCGGATCCTACATGGAAATTACTCCTGAAATCAGCAACTATTTTTTTAACTTAACACAGCCAGTTAAACTAACTAAAATACCTGTCTAAATTTTCTCTGTAATTAGCACCAGTTTACAAAGTCCTTTCCAGGAAACTTTTCAAAAATTAACTAACCCAAAATATCCAGCTTTGTTAATATATGTGTAAATTAATACAGCAGCGACACAAAATATGATGAGTCATAAGTATCAAAAATCCCTTTATTATAAACTACTGAGTGGGAATAGTGATGAATGACTGACTGATTTTGGACACATTTATTCACTGTCACTATATAATTGGAGGTGCAAGACATTACACTATGTAAAAATGTGTTTATCTAATATTTTCTATCAATTGTGCTCTGTAGCAAACTGGACGCCTTCATCTACGACGCTGCGGTGCTGAACTACATGGCGGGCAGAGACGAGGGCTGTAAACTGGTCACCATTGGGAGCGGCAAGGTGTTCGCTTCCACCGGCTACGGCATTGCCATCCAGAAAGATTCTGGATGGAAGCGAGCTGTGGATCTGGCCATCCTCATGCTGTTTGGAGACGGTAAGGAACTTGAATTTTTTTTTTGTTTGTTTTTGAATTATTGGAATGAAGAGGTCTGCAATGTAATCTCTGACAAACTGATTTTACACAAAAAGATCTAGAAACCCAAATGCCTTGAAAATTGAAAGTAAATATAATCTTAATTTATGTTTACTTTAATTGTTAAGCTTACTTAAAATTCGGTTATATTTACTTCACGTTGTGAAGTTGATGCAGATTATATGACTATATGTATGGGAAACACTGTAAACTGAATGTCTTTATTCTGCTGTTTGCATAAAAGTCAATCATATAAAGCTAAATCCTTTTTGTCATGATTAAATTAAGTCAGACTTACTTGATTTAAGGTAATTCCACTTGTTATTTGAAGTTTCAGCAACTTCACAACATTAAGTAAATACAGCTCATTATACAGCAATAATGAGGACATTTCTATCTGGCGTTTCTCTGTGGTTTTTGATACAACAGTGAGTAAGTTATCAGAGATTTTGATTATTGCATCCTCTAGGAGGTATACTGTTTCAACAACCATATCAAAGGATGACCAAATAGATCCACAATTTTTAGAAATTGCTGTTGTAGCCTGAAATTATTTCCCTCTTTATAAACAAAAATGAACTTCCCTGCAGAGTTGAATCACTGTAACAGAGTTTAAGAAACATAAAACGGCGATTGTTCAGGTAGAGAATCACAAAATGAAGTTAAGTCGTCATCGCTGTATTAAGGTTGAAGTTATCAAAGTAGCTGTAAGGAAGCTGTGACTCAGAGGGTGGCCGATGTTTGTTATGGTGACAACCCAAGAGCCTGCTGGTAGATGCCAGCAGTCGATGAGGCTGTTGAGCTGCAGGATGAGGTCTCCTGAGCCAGGCTGGCACGGTTCAGTCCTTAATCAACAGTGAGGAACCAGCAGGCCCAAAAGCCTGCAGCTGCTGCAGTTGTAGAGGTGAAAGCTCGAGTACAGAGGGAGTTTGTTTATTTGGTAACTCAGGAGGTTTTGGCAGCACACTGCCAAGGCTGTTTTGGCAGTGACAGGAAATATTGACCTTAACTGGAGACAGGTAGATGGAGCTCTGTGAATGCTGTTGGACTGTATAATTGACATATTTCTTCAGTGTCACATTGACTGGCAGACTGCGTCAGAGGACTTATTCATTCAACAGGGAAGCCCGTTGTTTGTTTTGGCTAATGCCGGCCTTACATCAAACGACTTTCAAAGAATTTCACTGACACACAAATTTCCAATGTTGGAATAAAATCGTGAAAATTCTAGTCATGAGAGAGTTATGGCGTGCTCTTGTGATCTTTATCATTTGATGTAAGGTAGTCATAAAATTCAGTCTGAGCTGTCTTAAATCATTTTTCATCTCGTCTAAATATTCTGATAATATCACACGTTTAATAGTATTGTAAGTTTTAGTCTTGGCTCATGCAAATACTAAAGTCTAATGACGTGAACATTGCCGACAACCAAAAGCTGCGCTCTCTTCAACACCAAACAAGAAGCAGCAAAACAGGTAGACATTAAACATGTAGGGGACTTCAGTGAGGTGCAAGAATGTAAACAAGAATCAGATATTTTGGACTGTAAAAATAGAGAAACAGGTGGACATCTGGAATGACCAAGAGTTGGTGTTTGTGCGTCTTTTTCACCGACCAGCACTTACTGTAGTGAGAAGCTTTCATTTTTTAAATAGCTGACCTCACATTCCCATGGTTTCCTCGTGCTAAAATAGCACAGCTAACCAATGAGGGCTGGTAGCAAGTTGAGGCGACAAATCCAAAATGTAAAGTCTGTACACAAATACAATTTATCTTTCCAAAATATATTGATGCCAAATTGACAAGAATACTGTCGACATGATGCCTTTCAGAGTTACATGTTTTAGTGGACATATAAGCAGTTGTTAATGTGTCATTTCTTAAAAGGAGTTTTGCATAATCGTTTCCACCAGCAACAGAATGGGAAATAATCTCAAAAAGGAATCTGGAAGGAATTTGTAGTCTTGCAAATAGTGACACTGCACGATGCTCAGTCTTTGCAAAAAATTGTCAATGACAGGATTTGAGTTTGAAAACTCTCTGCTGTGAACCACACACCCGTATCTACACTCACTTTCATCTCCAAATTACAGTGCCAGTTTGACATATTAAAAGAAAAACTCCCTGATTAAGGCAACTATAGTGCTCTAAGATGTGCTCTCCAATACTCTGTAAGCTTCAGAAGAAGCACACATAAAAACTGTAAAGCTCAACTTTCGATTTTGAAAAGTGTGTTAATAATTGAAACCCTTTACCGCTTCCAACGGCTGATAAGTGATGTGCAGGGAGCGCAGGAGCACCGTGAGTGTTCACACCCGGCACACGTGTCTTTGTAGAAATGAATTCATGTAGCGCTTTGACAGCAGCTGATCAATTCAACAATAAATATGGTGGCAGTATATCTTAACACTGCATCATGTGCATATTTATACACAGTAAGGAGGTTGAATCATGAGTCCGTATCCCATTAGTGTGCATCAAATAGACAGCAACCCTCCTGATTGTGTATGTGCCGCAGAGCAATGCTATCCATTTGTAGGTCGGGTTTTTGTTTTGAGCCCCAGCTGTGGCTGTGTGTTTTGGGTAGTGACCGAAAGAAGCCGTCAGGGCGTCTAGCGTCGCTCTGAGAGAATGACGAGTGCAGTGATCCACGAGGACCTTTGCATTGAGCTGCTGCTCTGTCATGATGAGAGGATCGAGCCGGTTGAGGTGGTTTGTGGATGTTGGTTTGAATGCTCATTTGGCGTCTCTGTTTGAACGGGTTTTGGCCACAAATGACAAGGAGATCAGGGATGATGCTGGATGAGGTGTAGACTGATAATGAGAGAATAGACCTTAAGGTACAGACATAACAACAGCCTCCACTGTAAAGAGCTCCTATGTTGATTGAAAACTGAACGCTGCAACTAAAAAGTAGAGATGGAGTGAGATTTTTTTGAAACACTTCCAAAAGCTTGTGATCCACATATGATACACTCTACAAAAACACAATGCAGTGTACCAAACACTGAATTTGTGATGCAGGTTTTACTTTCTTAAAGTTGGTTATTCTGCTATCAAAGTGTCATCACAAGGTCCACATACTAAAATTGAATTTCCTTATCTTTTTTCCTCTCTCATATCATCTCTTCTCCAGCACCTTTTGGCCTCTTAATTTGAGTGTGTTAGTGAACTTTTTGAAAGTTGAAGAAAGACCTTGATATGAGAATTTCATGTCAAACTGCTGAAACATTTAAGATACCGTAAGTGTTTCACTGACTTTAATGCAGGCTTACCATAGTAGAGAAATATCAGAAATACACACTGGATCAGAGTTGTTTTTGGTGTATAATATTGGTGGGCTCCAAAGAACATGATCAGGATCCCTTCTTCTGACTGAGGCCTTTGACTTTCTATAGAGAAAGATTATTATCAGTCTGTTCAAAAACTAAGCTTTGCCCTTTTTTCTATTTCTATACCATCTTGTGAGGTTTACCTATGTTACTGAAGTGTAAGCACTCAGTAAAAAAAAAAAAAGGTAGTTTCCAATTTCTGGGTTTATGAGTGGAGGTATTACACCCCGGACTGTACTCCAGGCTAGGGCTGCCAAGTCATATGGATCTGAGTTGTTTAGCATGATTTGTCCAAGTTTGAGTTTGTTAAAAAAAAATACAAAGAAAAGGAAAGATAGCAAGTACTCACCAGTATTTTAAGTGGCTATGTTTCATGTCTGATCTCGAGTGCACAGCTGATCAATTAGGACTTTTTTTACATGACCAAACAGAAGTGCATATTAAATGGATTTAGTGTAAACAGAGTGTCTGGTGTTATCGGTGTGACGCGATAGTCGGACACTTATATTCGGACACTACATATTCTCAGAGAGATTTACTTTCACTGGACATTATGACTGGTAAGTTCTCAGTATTTTTTACTTCACTAAAAGCAGATAACTGATGGATGTTTTAATGCACGTTTGTTGTTGACTGACAAGTAAGATAATATTTATTTTTGCTGTCAGAAATGTAATGAATGTCTGTATACACTCAAGTTTTAATCCCTCTTATTGTAATACACTATATCCAGTACTTCCGACAAGGGAAAGTTCGTGGCCTTAGTAAAGGAATGAAGTTCTGTGAGAAACAGAAATGTGGAATTAAAGATTTTATAATATATCACCAGTTGGTGGTTTTTGCAGCACTTTAACATTGTGTATCTCAGGAAAAGCTTTGTGTAAGAGAAATGACTGTCCCTGATGTAAATGGTTGCCTTTGGAGAGTACACCTACAGTAGCAGTCCACCTCCAGAGACAGTATGTGCACCATACTGCACCACCTGCCAGATCACATATATTATACAGCTCATACACACACACATACACACACACAGGTTTGTCTTCGATGGCTATCACTTTCCATCCCGGTGTGTGTGATGGATGAAGAGGTCAGCACAGAGAGAACATTCACCTCGAATCAGATCTGTAGGAGCTAAATCGACTCAGACTGCGACATACACTGCTGAGCGATGTTCACTTAAGTGCCAGGCTGTGCGTGTGTGTGTGTGTGTGTGTGTGTGCGTACGCGTACATAGGATTTGACTGTGTGCATGGTTGAGTGTGTGTGTTCCCCAAAGATCAGAGATGTCTGCACAAATTTACCAAATGGATTTAAAGTCTCATTGTTGTCTCGACTGTGTACAAGAGGCCAACACATCAGACATTACCTCTCATTACTTCATGCAGGCCGTTCAGCTGTCAGCACTCATGCATTAGTCCAGTTTAAAAGATCAGACTCATAGATGTTTGCTCATATCTGTCACGACCTGTTAGAGTCCAGATATGAACATGATTCAAGTCATATGTGTAGAGGGATCAGCGATGGCACTACTAACAGGAAACTGAGTGCCGCTTCATTTGAACAGATATAGCATCAGCAGGGAAGTGGAAAAAATGTGGAAGGTGGAAAAGGAGGAGGAGGAAAAGGGATGGGAGAGATGATGGATAAGAACAGAAGGAGGGTTAGAAAGAAGAGAATAATTATGATAGTATAGATTTCAATTACATTATTGATTCTGCTTATTGATCCAGTTCTTAATCAATTTCTATATATAGTGATTCAATTTTGGTTCATATGGAGTGTAGCAAGTACATCCAGGAGAGTGTTTTTTTCATAGAAATATCATAGAAATCTGCAGGCTGATGAGAAATTAATCAATGCTAGGTGGGAGCCATCACTACTAAATGGGAACCAATTTGCAGTTTCCGTCCCTGATCTGAAGATGTTAAGGGAGTTATTTGGTCGTTCTTAATTCATCTAAAAACAGGATCATCTTGACTTTTTGCAGATTTGTGTCTTTGCTTTTCTTTTTGCTCAAAATCTGCAAATAGTCCTGGGTTGTTCTCGCACCACATTATACTTCTTATCAAGAAGACATTACAAATCCAAAAGACCATTTTCATGTTGACTTGTGATAGTAGAAAAGAACAAATGTTACTAAAAACATTAAAAATGGTCTTAGATATGGGCATCACAGTAGCATTAGACTGTATGTTTATGCACAAATGCCCCCGTTTAGCATTTATTTGCAACAGCTATCCACAGGAGGCTTTTTTTTCTTTAGGTATTAGAATATTTTAAATAAGATAAAAGCTTATACCATAAATAAATCTATGCACAAAATACATCCACAAATATCACAAATACTTGTAACAATAAAATGCAGTTATGACCAATATTTCTTCTTTTTTGACATCTTAATAGATATTTTTAGTGAATCTGCTTTCATTCCGAGAGTCAGACGACAAGATTTATATCACTACCATGTCTTTAGTATGGACCCGGAGGCAATCAGCTAATTCAGCGGACAGGAAACAGTAGAGAACGGTAGCTAGCTTCTACCCACAGTTCAAAAATACACCTTAAAGCTCCTCTGTAGTTTACTAATTAACATGTTTTTAACCTTTTTTTTATCCGTAATCCAACAGAATTGTAAAAATTACGATGAATGGTTTTGCAGGGAGTTATGTGCTGTTAGCATTTCTTGGTGAACAACAACCAGGGGCAGTGAGTTTTGACAATGAAGCAGCTACAACTGCATCCCACAACCTGCACTGAGACGCTGCACAGAACTGGCCTGCACATGGATAAACTGTCAAAAAAATAGCTCCAACATGTACAGTAACTCTAATTTTTTAACTTCCAGGCTAAGCAGACAGTTGTTGCCCCCCTGCTTCCAGTGTGCTAAGCTAAGCTAATAGCCTCCTGGCTCCAGCTCTGTAGTTAATGCACAGACATAACAGTGGCACCGAACTTTTAATCCAACGCAGAGAAAAAAAGTGAAAGACTGTGTGTCATGAAATGCTGAACTCTATTTCATGAACAAAATAAATAAAGTTATAGACTATTCCCTTTGCTACCAGATTTGATTTATTTTTGTCCATTGTCTGTTTGGGGTTCAGCAGCATGATAACTTACCATCATAACACTGCCATTTAATCCCACATTCTTTTCTTTTACCAAGGTTCATAAAGTTATAAAACTCCTGTGCGTCATTTCTTATCTTTTTCTTTTTTGTGTGTGGATAGTACCTGATATTATTTTGTACCACCTTCGTCGAGGTTCCGAAGGAGCTGAGCCGATACTAGAAGGTGGAGTTAAAAAACTGCAGACTGCTGATTGGTGAGACAGAATTGTCACTAGTTCCCACACTATCATCCTGATTTTCAGGATTAAGATTCAGAAAGTATCGCAATGGAGGATTCAGAAAGTATCGCATTGGAGATGATATCATGGCAGTTTCACACGGCGTTGGTATCAATCATCTGAAAATACCAAAATACCAGGTGGACGCTACCTGTCTACCTACCTGAGAAACTATACAGAGAAAAGTATGTGGTACCGAAAGTGAGTCAAGTCGAGTCATGCATTGAAAACGGGGCATATGTGAAAACTAGTTAACAGCTATCTGAGACACACACACACACACACACACACACACACACTCATACAAAAAACTGTGTTATGCAAGCATTGGGAAAATATCTACCCCCTTGATCTCAAACAGACACAAAAACAGACCATCGGTGCAGATCAAACAAATCTCTCTGGACGTGTCCTCCCCCCTTAGCAATCCCAAGGATGTGGAACTGAGGGGGACACATTTCAGGGCGGAAACACTCGTCACATGACCACACACACACTTCCTCCCTGAGGACTGTCAAGTCCCAGCAGGCAGTTGTTTTCTTTCCCACAACAAGAAAGGGATAGCCTTGCATAAGCAAATCCTTAATGAGGATGATCCTCAAGGGGGCGTTCAGTCAAAATAATGCAGCATGACATTTGTTGCACGTATGTGAGACCTGAGCTGTTTTTGGCATCAACTCCCCATCCAAAAAATGTGCCCTCTCTTTCTACTCACACTTACACGGTCAGACACCTCTGGGCAAACTCATCCAAGTGCACAAGTCACACAAACATACACACAAACACATACAGTAACCTGCGTGTCTCCTTCCTCCAGGTGAGATGGAGGAGCTGGAGGCCTTGTGGCTGACGGGCATCTGCCACAACGAGAAGAACGAGGTGATGAGCAGCCAGCTGGACGTGGACAACATGGCGGGGGTCTTCTACATGCTGGGGGCCGCCATGGTTCTGTCATTAATCACCTTCATCTGTGAACATTGGTTCTACTGGCAGCTGCGCTTCTGCTTCATGGGCGTGTGCTCGGGACAGCCCGGGGCCACCTTCTCCATTAGCAGAGTGAGTGTGCTCGTGTTTTATTTTAGGTCTGACCTTTGTCCTCCTGACAGAAAGATCACAAAAGTGGTTGTTTTCAAACCACTGGCTGTGGTTGAGGTGTATCAAGTCCGTCAGGGGGATAGGATGACTCACCTGACTTAACCTGTGGCTTTTTTAGGTCAGGTAAACAAACACAAGGCAACAGCATCCTGAAGAAATCACATCTTCACTTATCTTAACTCTAAAGCAGTTTGACAATCTGTAAAGCACACTACAGGTCAGGCACAGTATTGTAATATCTTTAGCAGTACAAGTATAAAATAGAACCCCAATAATAAATCCTACAACCCAGAAATGAACTAGCCGCTCCGATTCCCTTGTCTCAAAGTCAATGGGTTTTTTGAATGGGTTTTTGGTTAGAAGCCTGAAATAAGATCTGTGGTCAACACAAGTTGAAGAGACTTTAACATTTTGTTTTACAACATAAAATACATCAGTAAATACTCCACCGTGAACTTTGAAGCTTTTATGTCTTAAAAAAGTGGCAATGAAACTACGTCATCACGCCGCACGCTAAGCATGGCTTTATAGCCTCGTAGCAGTAGCGACGCGACCATAGTGTAGTTTGTTTAGTTTAGAAATAGTGTCTTACCTCTACAATTAAGTTGAGGCATCTAAAATCCTAAAAGTTGCATTAATTTGTGAAGATTGTCTCACTGAACAAAACGTGTAAGTATCATAAACGTTTGTTCACCACAGATCTTATTGTCTGCAATAACTTTTTGATGAGGGAAGCAGAGCAACGTCAGCTGGTAGGTGGGCCTATAGAAAATCGACATCTTTGGGGCACTATATTTAATCCTGTCAGACTGTCAGATTTCATTTTTGTGCCTTTCAAAAGCACTTATTTCAAACAAAAAAAAGTTGCATTTTCTTTATCTTTTTTATCAGAAAAAACAGGACTATATGAAAACAAAAAAATGTTTGATGTGGATATTTACATAGAAGAGTTATCACGGGTATTTTTACGTGTAGTATTATAGGTTTGGTTAGGAAAGGAAAGTTGCAACATTTAATTTTATTATAATTCTGAAGGTGATAAATATGATATGAATAACACAACTAACCGGTGGCTTTTTGACTGACTGCAGCTGCAGAAGACTCATAAAAACATTTGCCACTCAAGGTTATGGTGTCAGTATGCTCAAAACAAACAACTTCATAAGCTGTGTCGTCTGATCACGTCCAAAGGCAAAAGTGTTTTTAGCTGTTACAAACGGCCACACTTGAAGGCGGGATGAAAAGGCTGCTAAAGAGAGGGGCGAGATATGATAATCATTTCAATTGCAGAATAAAAGAGCATATTTTAAGTCTCTTTTAGGGTGTTCACTCTATTTTACCCCTGCAAAATTTGGCTAAAAATGGAAAAAGGGAGCCTAACCTTGTTACCCAAATGAGGCATTTCCACCAGCAGGTCAGTACGGTTTACTTCAGTTCGGTACGCATTTTTTTTGCGTGTCAATTGTAAATAGCACTGTAGTACCTTTGGAACCGTCCCTATTTTTTGTCACCCCTCCACTTAGGGTCCCTAGCTCACAGAGGCAGTACTCAAAGGTGGAGCTACAAACACTGCAGTCCGTTGATTGGTCAGCAGAGAATCAGCACTCTGTGCTCAGTGCTGAGCTGTGGCTGCTTTAACTGCTGTTCACGACGTGACAAGTCTTTCATACATTAGTAAACTTAAACTTTAACATGTAATTATGTTTTGCAGCAGCTGTAGACTGAGAAAAAGTAATTTAGTTCACTGGGCCAACTGCCAGCAACTTTTAAGGTGGAACGTTTACTTGTAATGTTACTCAATATATGAGATAATGACGTGAATCACTCAACACACTATGACTTTTTGTTTTTATTGTCCCTTTTGGATGACTTACACTTTTCTTTATGAGTGGAAAGAATGTATATTAATCGTGGAGTGGAGTGTGTGAACAGCATATTCTAATCCTCACTTGGAGAAAAAAAATGTGTCTGAGCTTCATTTGGTAAGCTTTGGCAGCACTAAATCCCTGCTCTCACCTGACAAGAAATCAATGCACAAACCCGCTATTTTCAAATATCCCATTGAGAGAGACTCTCACTCCAGCCTGTAGCCTCGTTTTGTGGACGATAAATGGGGTGCAGACTTCCCTCTGTGTGATCTGTGAACCAGGAAAAAAAAGTGCTGCTGGACGGAGCACTGAGTAACAACAACCCCACCCACATGTGAGAGTACTGTCCATGGTGAAAATGCTCATCAGATCAAGAGTGTAGGACGTATTCATAGGTGTAACTTATGGGTCTAGAGGTACTATACTTAAAGCCTTTGATGGAAACACCAATTATGTTTCTCACATTCACACACCTGGCCAATCGCGACATGAAGTGGGTATGATTGCCATGTTTTTCAACTTCAAAATTTGACAAAAACTGGAAGATGCAGCAGTCGGTGGGGAGGGGCTCTCAGATGCTGTTTGACCATCCAATAAGAACTAGGTAAAAGCATACTGGTAACATCTACCCAGGTTTTACTCAGGTTAAACTATGTCCCTAACCTGTCTGACACCACATAGATCAAGAGTGAACACCTAAGATGTGAACAGTTTACTTAATCGCCATAACCAATAAAAAAAACTATCCTGAGGGGGTACCTCAGTTGGTACAGTGGGCACCCCATGTACAGAGTCTACGTCCTCGCCACGGTCGTGGGTTCCATTCCAGCCTCAGCTGTTTGCTGCACGTTTGCTGCATGTCATCCCCTCTCTCTCCCCCTAACACTTCCTATAAAGTAAAGGCAAAAAATAGCCCAATAAATAATCTTAAAAAAACCCCAACTATCCGGTGAGCTCTTTATAGCCTCTTCGCCCATTAAGGAGAGTAAAAAACGACTTTGATGTGCATGTGTTGCCTGGTTTGCCATAACAACTTGCAAAAAGCACTTACAACAAGCAGTATTGTTATTGTTATTGCAAAAATCGTGACTATCGATAGTCAGTTACCAGCAAGACTGGCAACCAGCATCAGCATCCAAGTATCAGTGTGGCCTTGGTAACTGATGGGGTTAAAAAAGCCTGCAGTCTTTGACAAGGGTCCACTGTTTATCAACTTAAAGCCTTGAATAAATGAAAAGTGCCTTTTAATTCTTTTATACTGTGCACCTCTCAAAGTCATACTGTGGACCTGTTTCACATCATATACTAAACAAATGACATATGGAGGGTTTGCATATAGAAAGCATTTGTTCATGGTCTTTTGTTAACGATCTTTTCACTAATTGCAGCACTGTAGATTTCACTCATATATTTATTTTTCATGTAAAACATTTCCCAACCCAAGGCCGACTTCCTTGAGAATGAATCAGTCATCCCTGTATTCTGTGGTAGTGCAGCAGCTATAAAGAAATGAGTTATGAGTCCTAAAACCCAGAAATCAGTTAGCATTTCAGCACCTCGGGTTTTTTGAATGGGTTTTTGGTTAGAAGCCTGAAATAAGGTCTGTGGTTAACACAAGCCGAAGAGGCTTTCACGTTTTGTTCTGCGACATCAAATATGTCAGTCACTAGCAAACTTTGAAGCATTTATGTCTTTAAAAAAAGGCAGTTACTTACAAATGGCTAAAGGAGACAACAGACTGTCATTACATCGAGACATGCTGACCATGGCTTTACAGCCTCTTAGCAGTGGCGATGCAACAGTACTGTAGTTCATTTTAGCCTAACATTTGCTTTTTACTTCTGGCAATTACATTAATCATTAAAGTATGCTCATTTGTGAATATTATCTTGCTGAACAAAACATATAATTATCATAAACATTTGTTGACTGCAGAGCTTATTTTCTGCAATAATCCAAAATCCAATGGCTTTTTGACGAGGGAAAAAGGGCAACATTAGCTTCTGGGTTGGCCTACAGAAGAACCTCATCACTGGGTCACTCTATTGAATCTTTCAGGAAGTGCAGACCACATTTTACTGCACGAGTTTCACCCCAGGGATGAGACACGATATGTGTCTGTGTCCCAGCCTTCATGTCTTGGTCGATGTGTCATTGGGTGTTCACCACACCAAACTTTTTGTACCATTTCCCCAAAATACCGTGGTTACTGGCCCTCTGGCTAGAATTTTTTCACTTTGAAGAAAGTGGTATCTGTCACAGCTTCAGATTGTGTTAAAGCATTTTACAGCGGACTGCTTCAGTAACTACATGGAGCAAACGATGGACCTCATCTCCCTCTCCCTGAAAGATACGACTATCCCATCAGTGTACACTGTCAGCGCCTTAGTAAGTGACACACCTACTTCTTAATGATCAAATCCAGTTCCTCCCAACATTATGTCCCGCCTGCTCATCCTGTTTCACTCAGAAGTATGTCACTACACTGAAGAAGGACACTCTCAAAAAGCCTTTTATTTTGGACTTTAATGCTGTCGAAATAAAAAATACTTCCATTGCTGCGCATCTTCAGCTGGTGACCTGAAGGTGTGTTTGTGGATATCGAGGTGCTCATCTCAGATGGGTCACTTAACAAGGTGGCTCAGTGTTACTGATGCAAGCTGTTTAGGTGCACATAGATAATCACTCACTTGATTCATTTGCATAATGCTACCTTTTAAGAAAGGGGGAAGGGGGGTTGTTCATTATTGCATGCAAATTGTCTCGGTTGTTATTTGCCTCAGAAAAGGACACCAGTGTTTTGGTGTTTCTAGTTGTAATGTCACTTGGTTTACACCTACTCAGATGAACCTAAGAGAACTTAAAACAGAGTTGGCCTTGAGCACTTTAGAAACGTGGTTTGTTTCTTTTCTTTTTGTTGTTGAATTGGCAGAAATCTCCTTCTGTCTTTGTAGCTTCCGAAACAGCTATTTTTATGCAGAACACAAGCGCTGCTTTTTGCATGGTAGCTTTACGATTCACGCTAAACTCTGACATGCTTGAGACTGATTTTACTTGTTGCACTACAACATCCATTTTAAATGCTTACCCGTTCCAAGAGGTGTTTCCACAGCCCGATATCATTTATGCATTTCCATTGCTGAATTAACACTGAAGTTGCAGAGTGAAAAATAAAATGTAATACAGATAGTGCAGCATTCAAGAAAACTGCATTTCATAAACAGTATATAGAACATGTAAGGATGGACAAGTGATGAGAGTACAAAGGGCGGATAAAATACAGAGGAAGAAAAAGAGATCAGTTAGAGACAGCCATGATAAAGAATAAAACGAGTAGTGGCACAAAAGCAGAGCAAAAAAGAATAGACACAGCGGTGTGCCGGGAACCTCTGTTCTATTACCTTTCACAGCAGCTGTAGTAGCTATAGATGTAGAGAGATAAAAACCGACAATCCCATTGGAGCGGCTGCCGCTCACCAGCGCACCCGGAAACGGAGATAAAACAGACACAAAGAGAGAATGGAAGCATAAAAGAAAAGAGGGTTGACGATTCAGATTCATGAATGTAGCTCAGCGACGGGAAAGTGACTAAGAGACAGACAGAAACTGTTTCTGACAAGTTGACGCCTTTGAGGAATGTTGGCCCGCGAGCCGGCTGGTGGGTAGTGTGTCCTCGACCTTTTGGATTTGGCTGTCGCCTCAACCGCAGATTCCCTCAGCCCCCATTTAAACACGCTTGTTTGACTTCACTCGCAAAAGGCTTTCCCGTCTCTTGAAAGTCCTGCTCTCACCAACAAACCAAAACAAACACCCGAACTGACGGATAATGACATTTTAAAAAGACGATTGTAAGTGCGAACGTCTCTTGATATCAATAGGAAAGTCAGACAAACTTTTACAAAGTGATTCATTTCCTTGACGATGTTTTTCATGAAAGTAGTAAAACAACTGTGAGGTAGAAAAAGCAAGTGACACCAGTGTTGGCTGAATTTAAATGACATTGATTAAACCTATTGATTGTCGGTCAGAACCATGAGCTTGCTGCGCCCCTTCTGTTATCAATCAAGGCTTTGATCTGCTCTCTCAGTCCTCTGTGTCTGAGGTGGAGTCCTGAGAAGCAGCTGTGAGAGTTAATGCCGTTCCCTCGAGAAAAGTCATTTATGAACTCATCCCCTATTACTGTTTAATAGTGTGTAAACAAGCGGGTGGTCAGAGAGAACATGGATATGCATTAACCTCTGTCTGCCTCTGTTTGGCTCTCTCTATGTCTGTCGGTCCCTCTGTTTATGTGTCTGCTGCTTGACTCCCTCTCTCTAACATTAAACCCCCCTTGCTTCTTGATTCCTTACGACTGCCTCACATTTTACTCGGGCGCATACCTTACCACTCTCACTCTTATTCTTTCTTCCTCCCA
The DNA here is from genome assembly GCF_008729295.1 of Plectropomus leopardus. Taxonomy (NCBI): domain Eukaryota; kingdom Metazoa; phylum Chordata; class Actinopteri; order Perciformes; family Serranidae; genus Plectropomus; species Plectropomus leopardus. The sequence continues at coordinate 29,966,488 of NC_056466.1, forward strand.
TGGCCTGTCTCACCCTCTCTTTCTCTCTACCTCCCCTCTCTTCTAATTGTCACGCTCCAGGGTATCTACAGCTGCATCCACGGGGTACAAATTGAGGAAAACAAGTCAACTATAGACTCGCCCTCGGCCACCATGAAGAAGAACATGAACAACACCCACTCCAACATCCTGCGGTTGCTCCGCACTGCCAAGGACATGACTGCCGTCCCAGGCATTAACGGCTCTCCGCATGCCGCCCTGGAGTACAGTCACAGCGGGCGTGACTCGGCTATCTATGATATCCAGGAGCACCGGCGCAGCTTGGTGGGTCACCCCGTCGATTGCAAGTCAGCACCACCATACCTGCCAGAGGACAACATGTTCAGTGACTACATCAGCGAGGTGGAGAGGACTTTTGGCAACTTGCCCCTGAAGGACAGCAACCTGTACCAGGACCATTACCTGCACCACCACCCGGCCTCGGCTCTGGGTATGTCCGGCCCCCCGCCTAATAGGCCGCGTAGCTTAGGCAGCGCTAGCTCGTTGGAGGGGGGCATGTTCGATTGCGACAGTTTAGGGGGAGGGGTAGCGCCCATCTTCACCACCCAGCCCCGCCCCTCCATGACTCACAGGAATACCAATAAGTTTGACCTGATTGCCGGCCACACCCCTGCGGATTCCAACCAGGGTGGGTTCAAGGGAGGCAATGTGTACGGCAGGTTTTCTTTCAAAGGAGGTGCATCCAGCACGGGGCTCATCGGGGGTCACGAAAGGTACTGTGGTGGGGGTGGGGGAGGCTCAGGGGGGGACGATGGGAACATTCGCTCTGACGTTTCGGATATCTCAACGCACACTGTCACCTACGGCAACCTGGAGGGAAACAACAAGCGGCGTAAGCAGTACAGGGACAGCCTGAAAAAGAGGCCAGCTTCGGCCAAGTGCAGACGGGAGCAGGACGAGATAGAGCTGAGCGGCCTCAGGAGGAGAGCCCACCACCACACCGTCCACCACCACTTCCCCCACGGGCCCCTGGCACACCGCACGGTCTCACCTCCCCTGGAGCGGAAGAGGGGAGGAGGAGGGGGTAATAATTCACCTTACTTATTCCGCAAAGATAAAGAGAACCTGAGGGATTTCTATGCGGACCAGTTCCGCTCCAAGGAGGGCAAGGCCAAGTGGGAGCAAGAGGGTGGAAGTGGAGGAAGCGGTGTGGGCGGTGGTAGTGGTGGTGGTATCTGTAAAAGCTTAGTACCTGTAGAAGACTTCCTCAAAGGTAAAGGCAAGAAGCCGGAGTGCAAAAGTGGGCTGGGCTCAGTGTCGGCAGGACAGCAGGCCCACACCTGCTGGGAGAAGGGGGTTTCTGGGTTAGGAGGGGGGGGCATAGCAGGGGGTGACTGGGAGTGTCGTAACTGCCACAACGTATGTCACCACGGTGGAGGCGGTACGTGCCAGGCTAGCGGGGTTGGGGGTACCAGCAGTCGCCCCAGCTCCGCTAGCTGCAAGCGCTGCGACTCCTGTAAGATCCAGCCAAGCAACCTGTACAACATCAGCGAGGATAATAACATGGTGTTTGCTGGAGTGAAGAGTAGCGTAGGACCCAGCCAGCCACAGACTCAGGCACAGCGCAGGAAGCTAGGGCCGGGTGGGAGGGTGTTACGGAGGCAGCACTCATATGACACATTTGTGGACCTGCAGAGGGAGGGGTCAGGCCGCATGGGAGGGATCGGAGGGGGTGTCGGGGGGCAGTTCCCCCAACCCCGAAGTGTGAGCTTGAAAGACAAAGACCGCTTCATGGAGGGCCCCAGCCCTTACGCTCACATGTTTGAGAGGTACTCAAGTGACAGGGAGTCTTCCATGTTCGGAGGGATAGGCGGGGATAGGGCGAAGGGAGGCTCCTCCTTCAGTTTGTTCCGTGGAAGCGAAGGTGGGTTGCATCAGCGGTCGGTGGGGGAGAGAGACCTGAGGGACAGAGATAGAGCTATGATGGGAGGTGGGGGCTGTGGTGGTGGTGGTGGTAGTGGTGGTAGCAGAGGGGCCGGGACTTACTCCTTGTCTAAATCTCTCTACCCAGATAAGGTGAACCAGAACCCCTTCATCCCAACCTTCGGCGACGACCAGTGTCTATTACACGGCGCCAAACCGTACTACATCAAAAAGCCACAGACGCAGCAACAGCAGCAGCAGCAGCAACTTCTCAACAACAGCCGAGGAGGAGGGGACTTCCGCGGCTCCATCGGAGCGACTTCCTATTTGCCCGCATCCGCCACAGCTGGGGTGATGTCCAATGTGGCCCCCAGGTTCCCCAAAGAGCTGTGTCTGGGTGGGGTGGGAGGGCCCATGGGGAACCACCATGGGGCCAGCAAGCTACTGCCTGGGGGCAGGGACACGTTAGGTTTGGGGCAGGGACAGAGACCCTTCAACGGTGCCAGCAATGGACACGTTTACGAAAAGCTCTCCAGCATTGAGTCAGACGTCTGAGGCTGAAGATGGGGGAAGAGAGAGAGAGAAGGAGAAGATGAAGTGGGTGAAGAAAAGAGGGAGGCAAACATACAGAAGACCTCTCTGTGTGAAGAGAACGAGGAGACACGATTCTGTGTGTGCTGTTCTCGCTCCACTCAATGGAAAGAATTTGGACGATGCGCAGAGGCCACTGCAGGCTGTGTTGTGAAGTCCAGCGGGAGACAAGTTTTTAATGAGAAGAGAGGATTCTGGTGCTGCTCCGACGCTCAGAGAAAGATAGGAAGGGAGGGATGGAGGGGGGAAAAAGTGAAATAAGATCTCCAGTCTCTGCTCTCTTCACATGCTCATTGTCTTTCCCTCCCTCCTGCAGTTCCTTAACACCAAAACGAACATTTTGTTTAACAACGGAAATACAATCATGAATGAGAAATCAACGCTTCTGTTGAAGTAACAGGGTAAACTAATAATAATTGTATTGATAATGTTAATAATATAATTGAATATTATTCCAGTGTTTAATGATGATCGGTTTAGATTGTTTTTTTTCCCATTTTCTTGATTTAAATAGTTCATGTTACATATTTGTATGATGTTAATTCTTTCTTAGCTTACCAATATTACAGGAGGCTGGTAGACCAGTCATCAGCGCTTTTTTGGGTTCCTGTAATTTGGACTCTTCTTTGCTATTAATTCTTCATGTTTGATTTTGTTTGTTTTTTTTTTACTTTTCTTACTCTTGAGTGCTGTGAAGTGTATGTGAAAGGCATGACTTGCTGAGTACATTCTATGTACTTATAAATTTGCAAAGAAGGTCTTTTTTTTCAGCTGCAGAAGCAACATCATCATACTGATTTGCCGTTTCCTCTCCTTTGTTCTGCTCGGCAGTACCAAATGGGTCTTACATTTTGAGCTGGATGTGCCTTAAAGGATTAATACTAATTTTCTACACAAAAGGTCTGTTCAGTTGGTTGACAGATCCGCCTGCAAACAAATCATCCAATTGATTTAAATGTGAAAATATACCTGATAAAGTCTGATATGACGGTAGAGTTTCATGAGCATAACAGACTTTTGGGTATTTAACAAACGTTATAATACAAACAAAATCGGCTGCTGCAGAGGAATCTCAAATTCCTACTTAGATCCCCAGCGTTAAAAATCACCAATAGCAGGATTACAAGGGTTAAAACCACAGTGCCATGACATACAACCATTCCTGTCCCCTCCTCCAAAAGTCAACTATGACAGAGCCGATGTATGTGAAGAAATACCAGTTAGAAATAAAATACACAAGCTGCTTCTTCTACTATAAGCTCCACAATTAATCTAACTGCCGGTCCTTGAAATCATTTCCGACGAAGCTCAACAAGCGTCATCACTCCTCACCTCCTCAAACCCCACTGTTCATAACAGATGAACAAGAAAGCAACTATCCATTAAATACATGTAAATCACATTTAATGTCCGCCTGTTGCTCTCATCCCGTTTCATTGGGTCTGGCTCAATTGGCCGTGACAGTTTTGCTGTTCAGGACAGGCACATAATGGACCCGCAGAGCGAGGCCTCCGTTGCTGGGATGAGCAGCAGTAATGTTAATTATTGAATGATTACAGCTATAAGCCCTGCCTGCTGTATTAGATGGTCACATTTGAATGATGGGAAGAGTACAAGTGTTGAACATTTTCACTCTACTGTTGTAAAGGACCACAACACGCTCCAATACATAGTCCCAAATAACATCCTGAATCAGTGTCGCAATTCTTCACTAGTTCCATCTTCATAAGCAGTGTTTCTAGCTTAGAAATGGAGTAAATGGTGCAGTTTGTGCCCACATTTTGGGAAAAATGAGTATTTGCTTATAGTTGAGTATTATTTGAGAAGATTAATACCATTTTCTTCTCTGTGTGGTAAATATGAAGCACCAGCCCTCAGCAAGTTAGCTTATCCTAGCATAAAGACTGAAAACAGAGGGAAACAGCTATCCATTCTCTGTCCAAAGGTAACAAAATACACCTGCCCAGTCATGCAAAGCTCACTAATTACCACATTATATGTTGTAAGTTTTAAGCTCCGCTGAGAGAAAACTGGACTTCTGCACCTCCTCTTGGCCCTGTTTTCAGGCTTTAGAAAATCTAGCCTGTGACGGGAGACTTTGGCTAATCACATGTCATTTCAGAGAGGGGGCGTTCCTATTGGCTGTTCTACAAATGCAGATGTGCATGCACGTCCTTTCAGTGAAAGCTTGATTTAGTGGTGGAGAATCCTGCGGTGAAAGTTGCTATTCAAGCATTGGGAACAACTGCCTACACTGCTAAGAAACCCAAAAAAAGGAAGATGGACTTTTAGAAAAGAGTCTGACAATAAACAAAACAAAACACCTGCAATCAAAATCTGCAAAGTGTTTCAAGGATGTAAAGAAAATGATGCTAATGGTTTAGCTCTCTGCTAAACGACTGTGGCTTCTACATTATATAACTAACATTTGCTAGAGCCTCGAATTACAGTTTATCTTCCACATCAGTCCCCACTGCTGAAGACCACATTGCTGGGAGGAAAGTGGGCACCAGGGATGGATTCCCAGTCAGTGGGCGCAGGACCCCAAATTCAGCCAATGCAAACCCCAGCTCTGAGGGACCGGACAACCCTGATTCCCTGCTATATCAGCGAGCTTTCTGTTGCTGCCGTCACACAGGTTAAACCGGTCACCAGCCTGCTGTGACACCCGGTACTGGGGGGCCAGATTTTAGCCAATAAAGCTGCAGTTTCTAGGTGAATGCAACCAGTTAGCCAAAAAATAGTCCATAAAACTAAAACTTGACACTGTCGTGCTTTTTAAAAAAATGTTAATTTATTTTTTTTCATAAATCACACAAGGGAGATATAACATGTTAGAGAGCTTTAGAGGTGCTATAGATAGATTTTGTAACCTTTGGACAGAACTAGGCCAGCAGGGCTAGTTTGCCCGTTTGTGGTATTTCTGCTAAGCTAAACAAACTAGCCTGTTTTCATATTTAACATACAGGTATAAAAATGCTTTTGATCTTCACATTAACTATCTCAGCAAGAATATAAAAAAGTGTATTTCCCAAAATGTTGAACTATTCCTTTAAGCTATTGTCTTTAAAGTCCAAAAAGGAGATCCTTGATTATATAAAAGAAGAAATCAATTTTCCCATCCTGTTGCTAAAAGTCACATTTTCCCCAAACAGAACATAAAGAAAATTTTCAATATGTACTGTGACCTTGCTTTCTCCCCCACCGGACCTTAATCTGTTTCACATGCTGAGATTGTGATGAAGGAAAGAATTTGCCCTCGAGTCCTCCGAGATTCTGTTTGGATCACGTCAGCTGCAGACATTTGAGGAGGAAAAAGAAGGTAGAGGAAGGCAGGAGGAAGTAAACAGTGTCCAAAAAGCGGGTGGTTCATTTAGTTAAAAGCATTGGTGTTACTCTGATCAAAAGGCGGCTCCCAAATCCACAGCATCAGACACACAGGTCATATCTGCTCCAACACTTTCATTTACAGCCTCCTCTACCATTAAAATCAAATTACAATTAAAGACAACTGTTCTCCATTTTATTGTCACCTGAACTGGATTTTTAGTCATTCTGCCAAACCAAATTTTAATATCTAAGCACAATCTGACTGAATGGGTCTAATATTTAGTTTGTCGTACATCCCAGTCAAAACTTTACAAGACTTTTCCTTCTCTTGGTTGACAAGTCAGTATGTATGATACTAGGGGGTCTCTAGTGTTTGTAAGGACTTGCATGTATACACTTTTCTTTATTTCTGTTTTTTAATCTTAACTTTTAGCCCAGAAAACAAATGGGCGTTTTTGAACAATATTTGGAATTTTTATCAATTTCATTGATGATCCATGTAGTACTGTAGGTGTGTGTGTGTGTGCTTGTTTGTGCAAGAGAAGACACCAATCTTAACAGTGAGAAAATTTTGGTTCTACTTTGATAAATATGGCTAAATTGATTCAAGATTTAGGATAGGACACATTTCTTTTTATTAATGTTCTACAACGATCAATTTTCTCAATAGTTTGTGTAAATGCTTTTAAACAAGGTTGAGGTCTTGATTAACACATTTCATCATCACTGAAGAAGCCTTTTTTCCCCACTTTTCCTCTAATTTTCCTTTTGAATATCTGGTTTCATTATTTGGGTTATTGTATGTGCCTGAATACATACGCTTGATTACCTCTGTGTGTGCTCATATGGGAGAGAGACAGAGTGTGTGTGAGAGAGAACTGTCTATTGTACATGTACTATAAAACTGTATGTAAATACTTTACCTCACGCTCATGGACTTTTGATAAAAACTGTACAAAAACGGCAGAGAATAGATCTATTTGGGATAAATCTTTGATTCGTAGGTTCCCCTCACAAAATTGCTTTTGTAACGACTTCAGGCCAGGTTATGTGCAATCCTTTATTATTCTTACACAGATAGTATGCACATTTATTGAGTCATGGTTTGTCGATGTGTTTTTATTTTCTCTTTGATTTGGTCCTCAGAGTTCTCAAATCATTATTCGGTACACAGAAAGCACAATAGATTATTTGTTGCATTTTTACAGAGGTAGTCTCTTTTCTTTTCAACTTTTCTTTTTGTGTGTGTGTGTGCGTGTGTGTTTTTTTTCGCCACAGAAGAAACTGAACCACCCCTGAGCTGTACAGATTGTGAAAAATGTACATACGACACAAATCTAGTTCACCCTCGCATTTTTTGTATGGAGAGAAATTACTTGTGTGAAGAGAGTATTTCAAATTTGACTATTTAGTAAAAACGAGATTAAACACAGTCAATGTGAAAATAAGTGCTGAGAAATATTATTCTTCTGTCTCTTTGGAATAAAAGTGTTGAGTATTAATAAAAAATATGAAATCTCAAACTGGTCTTTTTTTATTTTACCCTCCGTTGTGTCCTCAGGTTTGCAGCAAGCTCCTCTTACATGTGTATCCTATTTATGTTTGACATTTAAACATACTGTGTACATGTTTTTACAGATTATATCAATATGTCTGTGCTGTAGGTTGTCATCTGAGATAATGGCTGAGGTTGAGTGTCATCTCCTGCTGTTTCATTGCATTTTTCCTTTGTCTCATAAACAGGACCAAAGAGAAAATAACTAAAGAGGCTTGTGGAGTAAACAGGTGGAGCGAGAGGCAGAGAAAGACATTGAAGGAAGGAAGAAGTGATGCAAACTGAACCGAGCTGCAAAGATCAAAGCCCCCCCCCCCCCCCCAAAAAAAACCCTCCCCCTCACTCCTTACACTCTCTCTTTACTCTGAAAGCCTTGTCCAGCAACAGGAGTTATTTAAAGAAACCTGCAGGTTCGAAAACGCAGCGATGCCTTGCGTGTATAGATTTGGTGGGAGAATTTGCGGCCCTGGATGCTGACACAGAAAGAGGTGAGACGGGAGAAATAATCTTTTAATCAGTTTTGATCTCCTGCTTCTAAAAAAAATTATTCTCTCTGTTCTTACTTTCTTCTTTGCTCCTCACACCAACCCAACAACCTCAGGATGCATCGCAACACATGTAACTACTTCTTGACAATTAACTGTTACCTAGCAACTGGCTCTTTTTCCAGAAACAGGGAGGAGGGGGGATGTAGAGAGAGTGAGAGAGAGAGAGAGAGAGATTTATACAGTATTCCCACAGCATCTTAACTGGATTGGATGCAACAATGCATTGACAATACAATACCAAAATGGAAAGTACAGCCTGAGCTTAACACCCACACATAGCAGGGTAGAGAGGAGAGAAGAAGAAGGAGGAGGAGGAGGAGGAAGAGGAGGAGGGGTGGTTGATGTACAGATTACAGTTTGGTGAAAAAAAGGGATGAAACCCATGCAGAGGGAAACAAAAGAGGAACTGACAAGCGACGAGTGTGTCAAAAAGAGAGAAAGTGAGAGAAAAGAGGAGGAACACGCTGCAGTGTGTGGCGTGGATGACAAGTGAGAGTTGTAGAGGAAGAGGAGAGAAACTGGTTGCTGTAGAAACACTTGGGAAAGTTTTAATGAAGGCATAAAGTTTGATGCCTGTGCCCACAATACACACACACACACATACACACACACACACACACACACAAGATCACCATACGCAAACAGTATAATTATGTTAGCAGATAATAGGCACCCCCTGCTGGGCCCATGAGGACTGCTCCTGACTTCAGCTGAGCAAAAAAAACAAAAGATCAAGCCTCCACAAATCAGTTAATGTCACATGTGGTTACAGCAGCAGGAGAGCACTGACACCATGTGGCAACTGCATTGCAACCTTCGGTTTCTGTACGGAGAATAGGTACATTTCATTTAGGAATGGAGTTTAAAGCTCACACAAAAAGCACAGTGGCCAGAGATGCTGTGGAAAATCAAATGTAAATTTAAGGCATATATTACGCACTGTTAGTCTTTAGGTTATTAGCATAAGAGTAGAACACATTTGGAGTTTTTGTTTATCTTTTCTAATATTTATATTATTCAAAGGGTACTTCAAAAATGTTGTATTGAGCTTCCATTGGGCACTCATGAGAACTGGATTTCATTTTCTAAATGATTGGAACAGAAGAGGCCATTATATCCTGACTTTTAGTCAATAGTTTGATTCAAACTTTTAGAGACGCTGGATCCTACATTTCCCACAACACAACTCAGTAGTTTCATTTATTTAACCCTCTCTGACTGGTAAATGGCCACATCTTTTTAAACTTAAACTGCACCGTTTTGGCATGTAATGCAAGCTTTCTGTAACAGGTTTTTTTTTTTTTAACTTTGGATTATACAACTGTTTTCACATGCTGGGTACTCCTCCTGACGAGTAAGACAAACTGCATGCAAAAAAAATAAAACAAAAATGTATTGCCCCTTTAAGGAGGAATCCACTGTACATGCCTTTAGTCTCTTGACCCTGTGAAACAGCCCATGCAAATGTGAAATAATACATTTTAAAGAAATTCCCACTCTTCTGCTGGCTCTTCTTGCAAGAATTTTCTTTATTTAATGAGGCCATTTTCCTAAATGACCTTTTACTGTTATTAAGCCCTTTCAACACTTATTTGTTAACTTACCAATAAATTCTGGCAGAAAAGTAGGCCTACATAACAACTAAACTATCTTCATGAGAGATGAGCCGCTCAATATGCAGAGAAAGGCCATGAAATGTGGCTGAAATAATGATAAGAAGAATGATAATTATCATTATTATAACAATAATAATGATAATATATAATAATAATAATAATAATAAATAATAATAATAATAGTAATAATAATAATAATAATAAAAACTGATTTTTAGTGTTGAGGATGGATGTTTATGCTTCTGAATGTGTCCTTGACTTAAAATTCAATCTGACATTAAGAGCCGGACAGTAAAATAAGCATCAAGAGTTTATTAAAGATATGAGATATTGATTCATTTATTAATACAATCTACAATCATCATCATTCAATCAACAATCATTTTTGATCTCACAGGACAGGCAGTGTCTACATGACACTGTGATATATATTTATCTGTTATTTTATAAAAATGAAATCTAAACATATAAAAATTGATTTCTTACATGATGTAGGTCTAATAGTTTCAGAAGCTCTATGTGTCTCTCTGCAGCAGCTTCACTCCCCCGTTCTTCAGGACCCTCACCCGTCTCCTCCTCACCACCCGGCTCCCCTTCGGTGGGCTCGCCCTCGCCGGGGTCCTCGGGGTGTACCGGGCCAGGCTCGCGACTTCTCCTCTCAGAGCCTCCCCCTCCTCCACCTCCCGGTAGCCGTGGTGACGGAGGAACGGTTCCAGGGTTGCTAGGCGATGAGAGAGTTCGGTGATGCGCCTGCGCAGTAGGGAGACTTCTCTGAACAGGTCGTTGACGGACTCGGACAGAGGGCGCACCCTGCAGGACAAACACAGGAGGCTCAGCTTCACTGCTGATATATTTTACAAGATAATAAAAAAATAAAATAGAATTAATTAATTACATAAATAAAATAAAGATATCTTAATACGTTGAAGGCACCATGTGTAGTAACAGGGTGGGTTATAGTGTTCTCATGTTAAACATCTGCACTCTTATTCACTCTCAGATTATAGTCTAAAATATAAATATATAATAGTTTGTTTATATATTTTTGTTTTTATGTGCGTACGTGAATTGTTTGTGCGTTTTTTTTTTTTGTTTCTATCTCTTTGCCTCAAATTGCCCTATAAGGAAGAACTAAGAATTTGAAGTGGACTGAAATACATTTCATTGAATTGAAATACTGACAACATGACTTCTGTGTTGTCTGAGCATCAACAAAAACTTAAACTCACTGTGCACCATAGTAAATTTTTAAACCAATTTACAGTGGGTATTTCATATTACTTCCTGCTTCAAGTGGACATAGTTGCTCAATCTTCTTCACGTTTTACAGCAGATTGTAACCATTGCTTTCGAGGTTGCATAATACCACCACCTGCTTTACCTGTGGCATTGTTGCATCAAGACTTGTGTTGTAGCAGTTTGTCAAAACAAAAGACCTCTGCTACATTCATGTTTTTTTTTTTTATTTCTATTTCTATTTTTTATATAGGCTAACTCACTATTTAAATTATAATAAGGCTTAAAGGTACACTTAATTTAACCTTGTAAGGGCGTGGCCCCTTTAAATACCAGGTGGGTGCCGTGACTTCCGGTGACGCAGACAACATAACCATGGTGTTATCGCAGACTCACAGAGGCCTAGCCGAAGCTGTCGCTGTTTCAGTCTTTTTTTTAGCTTTTAAAAGTTAATTGTGACGTTTTAGTCACCTATGAAAGTTTTGTTCAATGTTTTGTTGTACGTAAAGACCCTCCAAGCAGTTGGATATTCAGTTTTTCCAGGTAAGCCTGTTTTTTTTTTTCTTTTTTGCTGTTGACAGTTAGCATTAGCACTTTAACCATGTAAATGCTCAGTGCTAACCAAGCTAGCAGCCAGTGTTGTTGTCTTACCTCCGTCCATATAGACTTCTTTCACATTTTGAAATGTCGTAGTAGAAAAAAACACATAAATTAAAGCTGCGTTCAGTTTAGGGGAGGTCTTGTTTGTGCTGGTTCACTTGAATTGCTTACTGGGTCAATGCTGAAATTAGTTTCCGATTCAGCAGTTAATGAAACATTATTTGCATTGCTTAATAACAGATTGTAGGCTTTTTCTTTCTTTAATGCATACTCTTTTCTTACATGCATGATCCTACTGTGATGAAAGCATCTTAGATGTTTCAAGTAAAGACTCAAGGCTGTCTGAAACTCACTTTCAGATTTGTGAAACCTTTATTTTATTAGTGAAAATGCAAAAAAGGGACGCTTCACTGTGTTTTTGACATCTAGACTACATTGAATCAGGTCCAGAAACCACTATACTCAGACTTTTTTTTTGCATTTTCATAAATAGAATAAAGGTTTCACAGATCTGAAACAGTGTTAGTCCAGACCAGTGAAGTGGTTTTCAGGAGAGACCAGCTAAAAGCCCATTTCAGTGTTGTCTTACTGGGACACTGCATGGAACAGAACCATCATTAATGTTATCAGTTTCACCTGGGCTTTTCCTACCATGACAAGTCAAAATGTCTGCTGTGAAAAGGGTCCATATGCTCACTTCTGGCCGCCCAAAATCCAAGATGGCAACGGCCAAAATACCAATCAAGGCTTCTGAGCAGAAGTCCACAAAGACATCACAGGGAGCAAATACAGCATTCCCTCCAAAATCTACAGTGATGGCCAAAGTAACTTCAGCCCTGCGTGACACTCACACTGCCAAAATATGAAGGCTGTTTTCCGGCTGTTGTTGAAGGCCGAGAAAAATAAATGGAGAAGAAGAAGGGAAGAACAAAAGAAAGACAATGATATCAACAAAAAGTAATACATCTCACCACCTACTGTGGCAGAGTACAGTACTTCCATCAACAAATCGATTCTTCCCAGCTGCTTATATACTGGGACAGGACAGTGGTCCAGTGAAATGGCCCAATCGAGCAATAACTGTTTCCACTTAAGTTTGCATGTAAACATGCTGACTGAATGAAGCAGTTTCACATAACAAACTGGATGTTTTTTTGATGATCTGGTCATGGGGAGGCTGCTTACTATGGTGGAAAAAGCGTACGACCCTGTCAAGAGCCAGTGTTTGGTTTGTCTGTTCTGCACTACTGCAGAAACATGGCACTGCAACACGTCGATCTCCATAAACGTGGTTCTGCTCCCTATATAGATAGCAATGGCTCATTCTTGGGTCGTGAAAACATGATGATCCATTTCTGCCAATATATCCCCCTAAATGCTAAGCACTGGCCCTTTAAATATGTGATTGAGCAGAATAAAGTGATCCAAAGCTGTTTAGACAGCGTACATTCGGGGGTGACAGAAGTGTTAAAGTTACCTGGAGTAGTCAGGCAGCAGCGCGCTGGGCTCAGAGTGCAGTAAAGTCTTGATCTCCCGGAAGATGCGTTTTCCCCAGGCATCTAAAACTCTGGTGACACTGCGCACTGAGGCCACATTCACACTGTCAGCTGAAACCAAAACATCACACCATCAGGACCCGATTCAAAGAAAACAGCCTGAATGAATCATGAATATTATGGGCACATGTGTTCTGAAAATCACTTTATGATCCAAACATTTGTCTCATTGCTGCAGAGCTTTTTAAGTTTCTGCTTTTCTTTCAGTTCAACAATAAATTCCTCTGATGATTCGTCTCGTCACAGAGTGATTTATAGACCTTATGTCTCTGTGACGTTAAGACATTAAACAGTGGCTCGTGATTTACCTCCCTCTCTGTAGTTCCAGTACCCATAATCCAGTTCATTCTCCTCGCCATCTGAACGGGCCCCAGTTGCCGTGGCAACCACGATCAGCAGCATCAACAGAGAGGGAGGGGCCATGATGAGCAAACGGACACTCCCCCCTTTTTTAAAAAAAAAAAAAAAACAAAAGGAAAGAAAAGAAAACCTTATGTCTCATCTGTTCAAAATGAACAGATAAACTTGACATGTTTTTTTATGTTTTAATGCAGGAAAGACAAACACAAACTGAGAGAAATGATGAAACACAGACTGGCTTCATGTGCAGCGGCCAGAGAGAGTCAGCAGATGTACAGACACGTCTGTATCCAGTGGTGGAAAGAAGTGTCAAGTAAGTACATTTACTGAAGTATGGTGCTGATTGAGTTAAATTGGTATTTTTGAATTTGGACCCTATTTTCTCATGTTTCTGTGTCTAAGTGACTAATGGGAACAACATTTTATTTTATATTTGTCCAGTATTGAGTGACAGGGTAGCAGATGGCTGCTTTGAAACAGGCTGCAATGTAACCACTTGGGTCATTCATACACCATCAGTTAATATACACTTAAACATACCCTTAAAGTGCTTTTTTGTCACTGACGGGCTCGGATTGTTATTCTTATTGTCTGACATAATTATGGAAAGGGTCCCTACAGAAGTTGACCTTTTTGTTAAAGACTAAGATCTTTTTTGTTTAAACAGAAACGGCCCCAAAATTACTATCGCCAAATTCACCAGACTTCTTTTAAATAACCAGTGTCTTTATTGTGTGTAGAGCCAACATATTTTCACATCTAAATGGGGTCAATAAGGGTTTATTTAACTGAACCATAGTTGGTGATTGTTGGAATAGTGGAAAGTTGAACCTAGATGGTTTTTGTGTTATTGTTTTTGATTATGGTGACTTGATTTTTGGGGCTGTTTATGGTTAAAGGAAAAACAATTTTACTCTTTACCTAAAAGGTCTACCTCTGTGGGGATCCTTTCCATATTGTTGTCAGTCTCTTAAAATAATAATTGGAGCCCAAAAACAAACATTTTTGGAGAATGTAAATGGACGGTGCACAAATGCCACATGTTACACAACAGCCTGTTGCTGCTGCCAGCTGCAGCCCTGTCACTAAATACTGAACCAATTCCAAAAATAGTTGTTCACATTAGTCACTTAGAAACAAAGTACAGTTTAGATAGTTTACTTTTCCATTTTCTGCTACTTTATACGTTTGTCTCTTTTATTTATTCTTCATAATACTTTAACTTTTCAGAATCCAGTTTATTGCAAAGTAAGGAATTTGTTTTGCTATATTGATGCACATCATAAATATGGTAAGAGAAAAGGAAAATGAAAATAAAAGCAAGTGATGCAAAAATCAAGAAATATGAATATAGAATGGAAAAAAGTTATCATAAAATGCTATTAGAATATGTGCAATATATCTGAATTAAGATGGCAGAGCTGTGCAGTCACTACATTTTGCTGCTATTGCTTCTCTATGCAACTTTTACGTGCATCACTGTGGCATTAATTCTCCTCTTTAATACTTGTTCTACTGCTGCAGGGTCGTTCCTGCACAGGTAGTGAGATTCGTTGAGCTTTAAAGCCATCCATAAATCAATAAAACAACAACAACAAAAATCCTTCAAGACGTCCACTTACTTTAACTGAAGGCCTGGAGAAAGCTGTGTTGTTGTTCTGCGGCAGGTGTTATGAGAAGAGTGACTGCACTCCAGTCTGACAAAGCAAAGAAAGTTTTTAAATCTCTACTGTAATCCCGTGACGCCAGGTGTAAGAGGAAAAACAAGAGAGGAGGTTAAGGCAGGCGACCCAGAAAAGAGGAGAAAAAAGAGAGCGAGATTGCA